>NC_057801.1:598050152-598062712 GCF_018294505.1 Triticum aestivum
CGAAGGCAATGCTGTGGGCCAGATGACCAAGAGTCGTCGTGGCAAGATCTACATCGACGATGCAGGATGGGGTCCCGAGGCCGATTTGATTGAGTACGGGTACCGGGTCCCCTTCGGCGGCATACACATTTTCATTGGCAAGATCGGTGAGTCTGGGCCTGAGCCGGACATCTCCACCGACCTCATCGAGACGGCTCAGCGTGCGAGATCTACCTGGGCTTAACCGGCTGTGAAGCGTGTCTTCGTTGGAGTCGTACACGAAGGAGAGCGTGAGGACGAATCAGAACACGGTAGCGAGACCGTCGTCTATTCCGATGACGAGTTCTCGACCGGAGAGACCGAAACACTGTACCAATTGCAAGACGACCAGATCAGGGGCTGTTCCGATGGCGACAGTATTCCGGACCCCCCGGGCCAGGTCAACCGGGTTGGAATATTCATGGCCGGCACACAGGCGGCGAATCACTCTTCGACCGCCGCAGCAATGCTCTCCGGATCAGCAGCGGCAGCAGCAGCAGGGTCAGCAGGCCTTGTGCGCCCGCCGGTTCAAGTTCTATCTGATCTGTTTGATGCACTAGTCGCGCTTATGGCAGAGGACAATCCGGCGGATCAGGAGGCCCATAATGCAGAAATTGCGAAGGTGAGAGAGCAGATCGTGCAAGCCAAAGCGGATCTGGCAGCAGAAAAAGACAGGATGGCTGCAGAGCGGGCCGCTTTGGACGCCCAAGCCTATAAACTCATGCTTGACCAGAACGCATCACAGGAGGTTTTGAAGCGGAAGCACAGATCACGCCTGCCGGTAGGGTTTGACCCCCGAAATCTCTTTCACACTCCAGGAGCTGGACCCAGTAATCCGCCGCAGTACCCGGAGACAAACCAGATTGAGGCACCGGGACCAGGGGACGGTCCAACCTCGCCTGATGGAACCTCCTCAGCAGAACATTGTGAATTTTCCGCCGATCCAGACGCCCCCAGGTCATTATTCTAATCCTATGGACAACCTCGTTGCAGCTGCCGCGCGATTAGAGGCTATCCCAGTTGAAGGGGACTCTCCGCAAGCGATAGAGACACGCCGGGTTAAGGAGCTTCTCCGGACCGCGCTGATTCAGCAGGAAGCATACTCGTACAGCCGTGATCGGATTCACTCTACGCCCCGTCCAAGCCGGAGCTATAGCAGGCGCATGGATGAACCGGCTATATCGAGCAATGCGCGAGGCCGTGAAGCAGCACATGGCAATAGCACGGCAGGCGGTGTTCGCGAGGCTCAGGATGTGGTGGACCGGGCCCGGGCACGGAGGGAAGCCGAGTTAGCAGCGCAGGATGATGCGGATCAACTTACACCGGTTCGCCCTACCACCTTTGCCGGACCAGGAGTCGCATCCGCTTTGGGAGTGCCTTGTTTAATCCCCGCTTTACGCAATGTGCGCCTGCCCAAAGATTTCAAGGGTCCACGCAAGGTGCCGAATTACACCGCTGATTTACCCTCTGAAGCATGGGTAGAGAGTTATGAGATGGCCATGGAAATGCTGGACGTGGATGAGGCCGCATGTGCAAAATACTTCACCATGATGCTTGAGGGCACGGCTCGTACTTGGTTAAAGAGCCTACCACCCAATTCTATCAGCTCATGGGCCCAGTTACGGGCCCAGTTTATACAGAATTTTAAGGATACATGTAAGCAGCCCAAGTCCATAGTAGACCTGGCGGCTTGTGTCCAGGAGGAAGGAGAATCAACGAGCCGTTGGGTGCGCCGCGTTTCGGAAATTTTGCACTCGTCTGACAGGATTAATGCTGACTCTGCGATCTTAACTCTGGAAGCCAACTGCCGGTTTGAGCCTCTAAAATTGAAGTTGGGACGCATGAAGCGGTTCTGTAATGACATGGGAACCCTCATGGCCGCTTTAGTGAAGTATGCCGATTCGGACAGTACCAAGGATCCCGAGCCTGATGATGATGAAGCAGGGAAGGGAAAGAAGAATAGCAACTCCAAACAGCAGCAGTACAAACTAGCGGGTCATGGAAACGGAGGCAAGCGCAAGGCAGATGGCAGCGTGGACTTTGTGGCCAACACTAATGCACAGGACAGGGGGCAGCGGCGCAGAGGTAAAGTGGCAAATCGTAATGGGGCTCCCAATCCTAACGCAAGCCGTTTGAACTATTTGTTGAATCAGCCTTGCCCGAAGCACGGGACGAAGGAGGCGCCGGCTAACCATCTTTGGAAAGATTGTTATATCATGCAGGAGTTCAAAAACTCTAATGCTTTCCGGTATGATCACGGATCAGGTGGCGGTTCAGGATCCGGTTTCCACGGGTCGGATCACGATGGAGCTTGCGGTTCAGGTCGCAATCAGGGCGGTCACAATCACCAGAATAATCAGAACAGCCAGCAGCAGCAGCAGCAGTCGGGTTATCAGAGCCAGCCAAAACAGTTGAACAATGGGCAATATCATGTTTTCACAACTAGTTTGGATAAACGCGACCGAAAACTCCACAGGCGAGCGGTGAATTCTGTTGAACCGGCCTTACCACGTTACTTGCGCTGGTCGGAGCAGCCTATCGTATGGAGCAGAGAGGATCACCCGCCCCAGGTTGATAATCCGGGCCAGCTAGCATTAGTGGTAGACCCTCAGGTGGGGGGTTATAAATTCACCAAGGTACTCATGGATGGAGGAAGCAGTATTAACATATTGTACTATGAGACATTCCGCCGCATGGGTTTAACAGACAAAGATCTCAGACCGTCAAATACAGTGTTCCATGGTGTGGTGCCTGGCAAATCTGCATATCTTGTTGGTAAGATAGCCCTGGATGTGGCCTTTGGGGACGAGCACGACTCCCGGTCGGAAAAACAAACATTTGAGGTGGTGAAGATCCGGAGCCCGTATCACGCCTTGTTTGGCCGGCCGGCTTACGCCAAGTTCATGGCGCGGCCTTGTTATATCTACTTACAGCTCAAGATGCCGGGTTACAAGGGGACCATAACGGTTCATGGGAGCCGTAGGGTCGCTTTGGAATGTGAGGAAGGTGATGCGGCTTATGCAGAGTCAGTCTGTGCCACGGAGGAGTTGAAGTATTATAAGGACAATGTTGATCCGGCGGATATGACCCCTTTAAAGAAGCCAACTACAGAGCATGATTCAGATCTGAAGTTCAAATCGGCAGCTGAGACCAAGCTTGTTGACTTCGTGTCCGGCGATTCGTCCAAGCAGTTCACTATCAATGCCAACCTGGATCCCAAATAGGAAAGCGCGCTCATCGAGTTCATCCGTAAGAATCGGGACATTTTTGCATGGAAGCCGTCTGACATGCCAGGTGTACCAAGGGAACTCGCTGAGCACACTCTTAATGTGGATCCTATGTATAAACCGGTGAAACAGTTCCTCCGCTGGTTTAATGAAGAAAGACGCAAAGCCATTGGAGAGGAAGTGGCCAGGCTTTTAGCAGCTGGTTTTATTATTGAGGTGTTCCATCCAGAGTGGCTTGCTAATCCGGTGCTGGTTCTTAAGAAAAACGGCACTTGGCGTATGTGTGTGGATTACACAGATCTTAACAAAGCCTGTCCGGCAGATCCTTTTGCCCTCCCCCGTATTGACCAGATCATTGATGCCACGGCGGGTTGTGAGCGTTTGAGTTTTTTGGATGCATACTCTGGATATCATCAGATCAAAATGGCGGTTAAGGACCAGGAGAAAACAGCGTTCATTACTCCCTTTGGAGCCTTCTGCTATGTATCTATGCCCTTCGGACTTAAGAGTGCCCAAGCCACCTATCAACGGTGTGTACAGAACTGTCTGCATAGAGAGATCGGCCGCAATGTGCACGCCTATGTGGATGATATTGTAGTAAAATCAAGGCAGAAGGAGACGCTGGTGGATGACTTGAAGGAAACCTTTGACAACTTGCGGGTTTACAAGATGATGCTTAATCCGGCCAAGTGTGTCTTTGGTATTCCGGCAGGCAAGTTACTAGGTTTTCTGGTGTCTAATAGAGGAATTGAGGCTAATCCGGAGAAGATTACAGCTATCACCGCCCTAGCTAAACCGAAGTGCATCAATGATGTTCAGCGTTTGGCGGGCCGAATCGCCGCACTAAGCCGGTTTATCAGCCGCCTCGGAGAGAAGGCCATTCCTTTGTACCAAATGCTGAGGAAGACAGACCATTTCATTTGGAGTCCGGCTGCTAATGAAGCGTTTGAGGACCTGAAGCGGCAGTTAGCCAATCCTCCTGTTCTTGCAGCTCCGGTCGACAAGGAGCCGCTGTTATTATACGTAGAGGCCAATGCTCGGGCAGTTAGCGTGGCTATTGTGGTGGAACGCAAAGAGGCAGGAAAGGAATATCCGGTTCAGCGGCCGGTTTATTATATCAGCGAGGTGCTTATTGAATCCAAGCAAAGATATCCGCATTGGCAGAAGCTGGTCTATGGTGTTTTTATGGCCAGTCGGAAGTTGAAGCAGTATTTTCAAGGGCACCCCATCACAGTGGTCAGTTCAGCTCCCTTGGGGGATATTATACAGAACCGGGAGGCGACTGGCCGGATTGCCAAGTGGGCTATAGAGCTTGGGCCACACGGAGTGAAGTACGTGCCTCGGACGGCAGTGAAGTCTCAAGCACTTGTTGATTTCATCAATGACTGGACGGAGTTACAAGCACCGGAGGAGAAGCCGGATCACACATATTGGACTATTCATTTTGACGGATCCAGGCAATTGGAAGGCTCGGGGGCTGGAGTCGTATTAACTTCCCCACGAGGTGATAAGTTTTGTTATGTTCTCCGCTTAATGTTCCCTTGTACTAATAATGCAGCTGAGTACGAAGCCTTGCTCCATGGTCTCCGGATGGCTAAAGAGATGAATTTAAGCCGGGTTAAGTGCTTTGGTGAATCGGACCTAGTGGCTCAACAGGTGTCTGGCACTTGGGATTCTAAGGACCCGCTCATGGCTGCATATCGTCAGGAAGTGGATAATATTGCAGGTTGTTTCAAGGGTTATCAAGTGGATCATGTGGACCGTCGGAAGAATGAAGCGGCGGATGCTTTAAGACGGTTGGGCTCTCAGCGTAAACCGGTCCCGCCTAACGTCTTTTTGGACGTGTTGCACAACCCGTCAGTCAAGCTCCCAGGTGAGGCGGATTTGGCTATTCCTGATCCGGAGGCTCATTTGGTGGCAGCCCTGCATGTTATTCCGGATTGGATAGTTCCTTATCTTGCGTACATGAACCGGGGGGAGTTACCAGAGGATGAGATTCTGGCCAGGCAGATAGTCCAGCGATCCAAGTCTATGATGATTGTCAATGGTGAATTACATCATTGCAGTGTATCAGGGGCGTTTCAACGTTGTGTTTTTCCTGAGGAAGGCGGAAATCCATGAAGGGGATTGTGGACACCACGCCGGTTCAAAGTCTCTGGTGGCAAAGGCGTTTCGTCACGGGTTCTACTGGTTGACAGCGCATGCTGACGCGGAGGACTTGGTTAAACGGTGTGATGGATGTCAGAAATTTTCAAGGCGTGCTCATGTGTCGGCTCAAGAATTGAGGATGATCCAAATAACATGGCCATTTGCAACTTGGGGGCTCGATATGGTTGGGCCTTTTAAAAGATCCAAGGATAAGAAAACCCACCTTTTGGTGGCAGTTGACAAATTTACCAAGTGGGTTGAAGCGGAGCCTGTCAGCAAGTGTGATGCAGCAACAGCGGTGCAGTTCATCAAGAAGGTGATTTTCCGGTTTGGTTTTCCACACAGTATCATTACTGACAATGGTACCAATTTATCCAAGGGCACTATGAAGGAGTTCTGTGAACGTGAGCACATCCGACTTGACGTGTCGTCAGTGGCACACCCCCAGTCCAATGGACAGGCAGAACGAGCTAATCAGGAAATCTTGCGAGGCATCAAACCCCGGCTTATGGTCCCGTTGCAAAGAACACCAGGATGTTGGGTTGAAGAGCTACCATCTGTATTATGGAGTGTCAATACTACGCCAAACCGGTCCACAGGATACAGGCCATTTTTCATGGTCTATGGAGCAGAGGCAGTTCTCCCTAGTGACATCCGGCACGATTCGCCTCGTGTGCAGCTTATGTTGAAGCAGACAATGAGACAGCACGGCAATACGCTTTGGACCTATTGGACGAGGAGCGTGATATAGCGGCTGCCCGTTCGGCGATTTACCAACAAGATCTTCGTCGCTATCACAGTCGCCGGGTTAGAACCAAAACTTTTCAAGAAGGAGATTTGGTGCTTCGACTCATCCAAGATCAAACGGATATGCACAAGTTATCCCCACCTTGGGAGGGACCTTTCGTGGTCAGCAAGAATTTGCACAACGGGTCGTACTATCTGATTGATATTCGAGGGCATAAAGACTCACGTACATCAGAGGAGGAGACCAACAGGCCGTGGAATATAGCTCATCTTCGGCCTTACTATACTTGAGCCATCGGCTCTATCTATGTACATATCATGACAATGTATATATTATCTTTGATATATCAAACCGGAGCCTCAGCTAAAGCGGGGTCTCTGTTTTTCTCATCATGCGAGGTTACACGGAGTGGTTCAGTTTAAAGCGGCCTCCGGTTTATCCCTTGACATTTGTTTTTTATATATCACTGGGGGCCTTGGTCGTGTCCGAACCAACGCGACACCCTTTTATAGGCGACAGCCACCAGATCATTTGGGGACATGATCAAGTCTGAACCAGTCACGCCTCTTGGTCGGCCTAAGGCCACAAAATCACTTGGGGGCATGGTCGAACCCGAACCATTGCCACGCCTCTTGATCTGGTATATATGCCATGGATCATTTGGGGACCTGGCTGACTTGAATCATTGTCACTCCTATTGGGGGCCTTGATCCTGTCCGACCATGGTAATACCATCTGATCAGCTCAGTATAGCATATTTTTGCAAATGGTTTTTTATCATTGCCTTTGCTTCCATGTTATTTTCATGGTTTGTTTTCTCTTTGCTTTTGTCGGATTTCTTTTATGTCGACAAACACCTTTTTTCCGATTCAGCCGATGGGTTTGATTCCCCTTTAATCCGGAGGAGTATTTCCGGTTTACCTTTTTCCTGTTAACATCATGGAGTAACAAGGGGGCTCGTATTGATTCAGTACGATTTATACGGGAGCTATTTTCTCCCACCTTTTTTCTTTCGACGGTAATGGTTTATAAAACCGCCGCTTCAGGCTTGGCTAAGCCAGCTTCATACCCAAACATGGCAGGTATTTATGTATCATATATTTGTTATATTACTGATACACATATCAGGATCATAAACCGGCTGGCGGTATAACCGCCACCGAAGTTCAAATTTTTCTGATTGCAGGAAATATGAATTGGAGTTCTTCAAACAAAAGCTTCAGTACTTATGCACGAAGGCATATTCTAGTTAGAAGCATTAACTATCCTATTACAGGGCAGCATGGTACCCAAATAAGGTCATTGTTCTTTTCGGAAGGTATTACAAACAGCTCTCCAAACCGGCTTCTGGTTCAAGCCTGCTCCTCATCCTCCGCCGCTTCAGCTTCCTCGTCTCTACCCATTGGCTGGAAATCAACAGTGGTCCAGTCGATTCCCATTAAAGCTTGGAAAACAACCTCTTCATGGATCAGGGAAGACAGTTCAATATCAGGGGCATAAGTGTGCTTACGGATTGGAGGGATCAGATTCTCCGCTTCAACAGTTGGGGCAGGCACTCGCTTGTTTTGCTCGTTATATTGCGCTTGATAATGCATCAAATCTGCCTCTTCAGCTAGCTGACAAGCCAGAGGGCGCACTGCACGGTTTATTGCCCTTAAATCCTCTTCGTTGAATTCAGAGCCATCTTCTTTCAGGCTGGGATAGCCTTGAGCTGCTTCCACAGGATCCAAATCTGGCACCCATGCCTTTGCCCGGATTAAGGCATTGATGGCTCCGGTTCGGGCAGCGGATTTTTTCAGCTCCTCAATCCGGGCTGGAAGCATTGACAACTTGCTAAGAGTGTCCTGGATTAAAGAGGGTGCCGGGTTGTTGTGAGAAGCTGTGGTGATGATCCGTTGGGCTCCGGTATATAATTGTTCCACCAAGGTGTAGGCATCTTTCAATTTCTTCCGCACATCATTTCCTAAGTGCCCAATACGTGTGCCTACAACAAGATTGGAATGGTCTCAAACCGGATTTACGCTACAGCAGGTTCAAATTATCACAGAAGTTACAAGGAGCTTACCAAAGATTGCAGCAGTCATGGAGTGTATTTGCCGCTGTACGGCCGTCAGTTCATCCACCACCGGTTTAAGGGCAGCTTCAGCATTTTCCGCTCTTTTGGTTAAACCGGCCTTCTCAGTGGCCCAGTCAGCCCGCTCTTTCTTGAAGCCTTCTTTCAGCCGTTCAGCAGTGCTCAAAGCGCTGGTTAATTCTTGCTTTGCCTTATCTGTTTCAGCCTGCTGGGTTTTCAAGGCCTCCTGCAAATCGGCAACTCGGTCCTCCTTGATTTTCACCTCAGCCTGCACACAGACATCATTTAAGCTTTGCACAGGCGATCCAAGGAGTTGAAGTATCAACCACATAACAAAGTTATATGCCTGACACTTGGGGGCTAATGCACCTTCAATTTTTATATATTACTCGATCACAAAGTCCCAAGCTCAATACAAGTATTCAACTTGGCACTTGGGGGCTAATGGCTAATTGATCAAGTTATGTTCTAAGGACAGTTCTCTATTGGAGCCCCGGTTTACTTATGCTAAGTTAGACCGGTTCTTGCGGGCTATACCGATCGGTTTCAAGAATGTTCAGGATCAAGTTCCGGTTTGACCAACGTTACAAACCGGCCCTTGGGGGCTAGAAGAATGGAGGTAATGGCAGCAAGGAAAAAAGTAAGTTACCTCAAATTTATCCCTCATCATTTTGACCAGGCCAGCTTCACAGTCACGGCTAGTGTAAAGCCGGTTTAAATAGCCGGAGTGAAGATCTTGGGCACTCAGAGCAGCATATGTGTCTAGTTCAACATCCCATTTTCCTTTGTTCAAAGCGGAAAAATCATCTTTGATGGTATGCTTGGTAAGGGTGACAGGATTCCCGGGTTCAGAGCGGCCCACACCGGTAATCACAACATCATCATCTTTGGACTCGCCAGTTTGTGTTGGTGCGGCTGTTTGGTCAGCAGGAGTGTGGGATTTCTCAATCTGGATGGAGCTGGCAGGCGGATCGGCCGAGGCTGGAGTATTAACAAGCCCTTCTTCGGGAATAACGTCGTCTTGCAAAGGAGGATCATTGTGAATATCTTCAGAAGTAAACATTTCACGATCCAGCGCTTGGTCATGTTCTGGGGCCACATCTTCTTCAGCCGCTTTATCCAGGCGGGCCTTCTTGCTTGGTTTCAGTTTAGCCCTGAAAGAAAAACAAAAAGTCAAGGAAAAGCATAAGCCATTATGCGGTATACTGGAAGCATATGTTCAGTTTAACTTACCCAGCAACTGTTTTCAAAGGTGGTAGCTGAGTGGCTGACGATTCACCAGACGATGAATGAGAAGTGACCTAATAATCGGAGTCGGATGGATTAAGAGGTTGACGGAAGAAACCCGCTTTAGGATTTAAATCAATAAAAAGGTCGGAGACCTCGGAGCGGCGTTTTCGAACTGGACTGTTCGGTAAACCGGCAGAGGTAACTACCTGGCCACTGTGCCGGGTTGTGCGGCGAGCTTCGTGTTGCTGGGTCTTCATAAGAAATTGGGAATCCAGATAAGCAAGAGGATGAGAAAATTTAACTTTCCGGTTTGCCCGGCGAAATTTTGGCAAAGGCAAGATTTCTGAATCGGAAGAGAGAATGATTACCTCAACGAATCCCGCATTGCTGGCTTCAGCGTCATCCTGACAAGCATCATCATCAATAAGGCGTGTAAAAAGCAAGCCAAGTGAATCAAGTTCTACCTCAAGATCCGGATTACCCACATCATCATCAATGGCTAGGTCAGATGAAGCGGTGGTTTTTCTCTTACGAGTTGGTTTCTTGATAACCTTGGTCTTGGGCCGGGTTGGCTGTCCTGCCTTCTCCGTTTTATCTTGCGAAAGCTTCTTGCTCCAAAACGGATTATCACTCTGAGTCAGCAATAATTAAAGGTCAGGCAGATAAAGCAGTAACAGGTTCAATAATAGAGCAATTAAAATCTTACCGCTGGCGGTTCGTTGGTGGTGCAGTAAGGAAGCAGACCAGTTTGGGCACAGAGGTGCTCCGGTTCATTCAACATCTTCTTTACAGATTCGGTGACTTCGTCGTCGGAGATTTGAATTTTGATATGTCGGAGTGGGTCATCAACGCTGCCAGTGTATGTTCACATCAAACCGGGGCGCCGGCTTAGAGGTAGAATGCTCCATGATATCCAGCAGCGTGCAAGGTCTATTCCTGTTAAACCATTGGCCATGAAGGCCCGGAGCTTGGACAGTTGAGGAGCATATTTAATTCTCTCCTTGGCGCTTAGCCTTTGTGGAAAAGGGTGAGTGTTGCTGAGCCGTTCCGGACGGAAGCCAGGCAAGGGATTTTCATTGTCAGGGGAGGTATCCTTGCAATAAAACCAAGTTGCGTTCCACTCCTTGGGGTGAGTATGGAGTTTGACGTGGGGATAGGTGATTTCCTTCCTCTTCTGAATGGCCACACCGCCCAGTTCGGTATTAGGGCCGTCGGTGAATTCGGTACGGCGGTTCAGATGAAAGAGATCTCTAAATAACTCGACTGAAGGCTCATCTTGAAGGTATGCCTCAGAAAGTACTTGAAAGTGACATAGATTGGTGACGGAGTTGGGGCCAATATCCTGTGGACGGAGTTGAAAGTTGGCTAACACATCCCGATAAAATTTAGAGCCGGGCGGTTTGAAGCCCCGGGCCATATGATCTGCGAAGACCACGTCCTCTCCTTCCTGGAGCGTGGGAGGACATTCATCTCCAGGAACCCTCCAGTGGATCGTATCTTTACTATCCAGCGCGACGATCAGAACTAGATCGTCCAACTGTGATTCTGTGACACGAGAGGGAACCCAGTTGCACTCATACACTTGTTTTGCCATGATGAGATCTACAAGAAATAGGTAATCCGGTTCAAGGACATGCCGGATAAAAAGGTGTTAATCTAACTACGATAAACCGGCGGTCGTGCCTATAAACCGGTTTTCTACAATGCGGCGTCAAAATGATTCTGGCGGTTCAACCAGGGGACTAATGATATATACTGGTTTAGCAGTTTTTCTATGGTAAAGTGAAACCGCCTGACCTAGGCGTCGGAAGCAATTGAAGCTATGGATAATTATGTATGCAGAAACAAGTTTCACAAAACCTTGTTACAGCCGCGGATCTACAGCAAGCTCACAAAACAGGAAATATCTCGATGAGTAAGGCGGAAACAGAAGTGAACCAGTGAGCGGATATGTGCGGGAGATCTATGGGATTAGATGAGAAGTTGCAAGCGGAGGCTTAGGGATCGCTACTGAATACAGCAAGAGTTCGCGGATTCATTCAAGATCAGAGAACAGATATGAGCGCGTGATGAACACAGCACGAACACGGAACCCTAAGAACGGATCTAGGTTAAGAAGAGGAGAAAGCTTACTGGGAACGGAGAAGATGCGGAACTATACCGCAGTGCTCTGGTGCGCTCAGGTTGATGCAGCAGCCCAAGACGAAGCAGAGGTCGATGGGGGCGGCGGAGCTCCGAGGTTGGCGACGCGAGGAAGACGAAGAAGAAGAGATGAGGGGAAAAGAAAGGAGATGACCCTTCGGTCTTATTTATAAAGGCAACGGAGTTAGGTCAAGCGCGCGGATCTAGGAGCTGCCGTTAAAAGAGGGCGTTATAAATGACAAATTTCATGATGACGTCATGCCGGTTTACAACAACCAGAAATGATGACAACATGGCGGTTTACCAATTACCAGAAGATGTCCAAGATACAAGATTTTGTGAAGGATTGACATGAACCAGTTCAAATCAATCTGGGGCCTAATGTTGGGGATATTGCCACTAGGCGTAAACCGGCCTACTTGGGCCGGGTTAACTTCATAGTGGTATAAGCAGGTGAAGGCCCAAGGCCTATAGTCGGTTTAGAATTTGTAGCCGTAAACCGACCTGATGTATAACTTGTATTGTAAGTTAGGAATAGAGAGATACCAACCGGGATACGAATATGAACCGGTTGGGACTCTATGGACCGACGGGCGTCACCCGTGTATATAAGGGGACGACCCGGCGGCGGTTCAGGGGAGACAACAACAACAACTCGAGTCTAGGCGAAGCTTGTTTGCTCCCTAGCCATCGAGACCACATCAATTCCATCACAACTAGACGTAGGCTTTACCTTCATCGAAGGGGCCGAACTAGTATAAACCCCTCGTGTCTTTGTGTCCGCTTTAACCCCTTCGAGTAAACTCGTAGCGATGGCTCCACGACTAAGTCCTTTCGCTAGGACATCTGCCGTGACAAATCCACGACAGTTGTTGTTGTTGATGATGTTGTTGTTGTTGTTGTTGGTGGTGGTGGTGGTGGTGGTGGTGGTGGTGGTGGTGGTGGTGATGGTGATGGTGGTGGTGTTGTTGTT
>NC_057801.1:598064111-598066092 GCF_018294505.1 Triticum aestivum
TTGTTGTTGTTGTTGTTGCTGCTGCTGTTGTTGTTGTTGTTGTTGTTGTTGTTGTTGTTGTTGTGTAGCGACCAGACCTCAAACAGTCTGATCTCTGTGCTCAGTGTCATCCTTGGATCTGTAATGCTGACACCATACAGTACTTGGAGGATTTATAACAGAGTAGCAATCACACACTTATTATATCAAATGTCTCAAAAGAGAACTTATTGAAATAAATATGGCTTAAGGCCATCTAAAACGATAACAGCGGAAGGCTTGGAAGATAAGAGAGTCCATCAACTCCAACGGCATCACTGAGTATAGAACCACGACCTAAAGGCATCTTACTCGTCGTCTGAAAAGTCTGCAACATGAAACGTTGCAGCCCGAAAATGGGTCAGCACATGGAATATGCTGGCAAGATAACACATAGAGAACAACAATAGAATAGGCTATACTACATGCATATTTGGCTGGTGGTAAAGCTCTATGGTTACAGTTTTGCATAAAGCCAATTTTTCCCTACTGCAAAGGAATAAATTTATTTAACTATCATGGTGGTTGTGAAACATTGAGAATGGTTGACAGCATTCTCAATCCCAATTAAAAAGTACTCATTTAACCCAACAATATTAAAATTAGAAGTAACATGATGAGATTCACATGATATCCAAGTTCTAGATACTCAAGATGTCCATAACCGGGGACACGGCTAACCATGATTAGTTTATACACTCTGCAGAGGTTTGCGCACTTTTCCCCACATGACTCGATTGCCTCCGTTTGGTTTCTCGCACTACATGGTGTTTGAGAAATGGATGACCGAGACATAATCTTTCAGAAGCACTTGCACCTTACATAGGGGTAGACCGTACCAACCTACATCCCCTACATCTGCTAGTCCACCCCGTAAGAGTTCGCACAACTTAGCCAACTATGTTAGAGCCCATAATAGCATGTGGCTGCACACGGAAGTTCTAGTTTGAATAATCTCATGATCCCTTTGAGTCTGGGTGGCGGTCCGAAGAAATACAGGCAAGTCCTGATAGAAACCAGGTGCCTCAATCCACCTAGATGTGTATTTAAGTTGCCACCTTAAATAAACCATTAATTCAACAATCTCACATCTGTCATGGATACACTCACCCAATCCACGTCTATTAGCATAGCATGGCATAATAAGCAAACGTAGAAGTAACTCCCAAAGATTTGATAATAAAACAGCTAATAGGTATTACCTCATCTACTTCCCATCCCACAATTTAATTAGATCCTAATCATGCAATGTTTGCGGACTGATCTAATGCATAAAAACTGGGTATGAGAAAAGGTATGATCAAAGTGTTACTTGCCTTGCTGATGATCCGCGAGACCTAGAGACTCAAAGTAGCAGGCGGCGCACTCCGGTTATTCTATCGCAGACAAACAAACAAGCATACAATAAGTACTGATCTAATGCACAGGTAAAACTCGAATAAAAGATCTAACCAGAATGTCCAACTTAAGAACTCTGGTTTACAAAAAGAATCAAATCAAACAAAGCAACGAAAGTCAATCGGCGAAAGAAAATAGCTTTGTTTTACTAATCTGGATCTAAGTCAAATTTTACAGAAGCAAAAACTTATTTAAGTAGATTATTCGGAAAGAGGGTTTCGAGACGAAACTCCAGGCGCTTGAATCGCCTGATTCCGATAAACGAGCGAAAAGTTAAACTAAAACGAAAATCGGATCAGGAATCGCGATCAGAAAAATCGCGGGTTAAATCCGAGAAAAAGAAAAACGACGAACGGGTTAACGAACGAACGTTCGTTAACTAAACTAATCTGATGAACACGTTCGTTAAAACGAACAAACGAGCGAACGCTCGCTAGTTAAACTAAACCAAAATAAAACCGATCTAACGAAAAAAACGAAACTAAAAAAACAAAAATAAACCGACGGAAAACCGCTTGGTTCTAAAAAAACCGGCATGGAAAACGAGGCGGCGGCGAACCTCGGC
>NC_057801.1:598066516-598074471 GCF_018294505.1 Triticum aestivum
CCCCCCGAGCGGAGTCCCGCTCGGGCACGGCCCGTAGGTCGGTTACGCGTTTATTTTTTAAAAAAAAACTAAATAATTCCATGCAGAAGAAAAATAAAAAGAAATACTAAATGGACTCCAAAAATCCCGAAATAAATTTTCGCCGGCTTCTAAAACCAAGCCGGACAAGGTGAACATTTATTTGGGGCCTAAATGCAATTTTGTAAAACGCGCATTTTTCCTAAATCCAAATAAAAAGCGAAAAACTCCAGAATAAATCTTATTTGATTTTTTTATTAAATCTTCATTATTTCTTTATTTTGGGAAAGTCATTTTATTCCCTCTCTAAAATTTTGGTAGTAGAAATAATTGAAGATAAAATAAATAAAATCAAATGATCCTATTTTCAAAATTTGAGAAAAACTCAATATGAAAATAACAAAATCCCCAACTCTCTCTGTGGGTCCTTGAGTTGTGTAGAATTTCTAGGATCGAGCCAACAATGCAACAAAAATATGATATGCAATGATGATCTATGTATAACATTCCAAATTGAAAATTTGGGATGTTACAAACCTACCCCCCTTAAGATGAATCTCGCCCTCGAGATTCAGGTTGGCTAGCAAATAGGTGAGGGTGGTCCTTGAGTAGATCTTCCTCTCGCTTCCAGGTGGCTTCCTCCTCGGTGTGGTGGCTCCACTGAACTTTGCAAAACTTGATAACCTTACTGCGGGTAACTCTGCTGGCACGCTCCAGAATCTTAACAGGTTTCTCTTCATAGGTCAAATCTTCTTTCAACTGAATCGTTTCCAGTGGCACAGTATCTCTCAGTGGTATACCAGTCATCTCTGCGTGACACTTCTTCAACTGTGAAACATGGAACACATCGTGAACTCCTGACAATCCCTCAGGTAATTCCAACTTGTATGCTACTTATCCCATGCGTTCCAAAACCTTGTATGGCCCCACAAAACGTGGCGCTAACTTTCCTTTAACTCCAAAACGCTTAACTCCTCGAAGTGGAGATACTCGAAGATAAACACTGTCCCTGACTTCATATTCTGTCCCCTTGCGTTTTGAATCTGCATAGCTCTTCTGCCTTGACTGAGCTACCTTGAGCCTGTCACGAATCAACTTTACTTTCTGTTTAGACTCCTTAATCAAATCTGGTCCAAACAACTGGCGGTCTCCAACCTCATCCCACAACAACGGGGTTCTGCACCTCCTTCCGTACAAGGCTTCGAAAGGGGCCATCTTCAAACTGGATTGGTAACTATTGTTGTAAGAAAACTCTGTGTATGGCAAGTTGTCATCCCAACTTGATTCATAATCCAAAACACAAGCTCTAAGCATATCCTCCAAAATCTGATTGACTCTCTCGGTCTGTCCGTCTGTCTGTGGATGGAAAGCTATGCTAAATTCCAGCCTGGTTCCCAATGTTTCGTGCAACTGCTTCCAGAACTTTGAGGTGGATTGGGTTCCTCTATATGATACGATACTCCTTGGAACTCCATGCAAACATACAATCCTCGTCATGTATATCTTAGCCAATTTGGCACTGTTGTAGGTAGTCTTTACTGGGATGAAATGAGCTACCTTCGTCAAACGATCGACTACAACCCAAATTGAGTCATAGCCTGAACGAGTCCTGGGCAATCCCGTGATGAAATCCATGCCTAGTTTATCCCACTTCCATTCGGGTATAGGCAATGGCTGTAACAATCCCGCTGGCTTCTGATGTTCTACCTTCACCCTCTGACATACATCACAAACTGCTACATACTCTGCAATATCCTTCTTCATCCCGGTCCACCAGAAAGTTTCCTTCAAATCCAAATACATCTTTGTATTTCCGGGGTGAATCGAGTATGGTGAATCATGTGCCTCTTGCAGAATCAACTTCCTGATCTCCGGATTATTGGGCACATAGACACGGTCCTCAAACCATAAGGTATCGTGCTCATCCTCACGAAATCCTTTAGCCTTTCCCTTGCTCATATGTTCCTTAATGGAAGCAACTTCCTTATCTGTCTTTTGAGCTTCTCTGATTTTATCCATCAAAGTAGACTGAATCTCCAATGCTGCTACATAGCCTCTCGAAACTATTTCCAAACATAGCTCTCGAAGATCCTCGGCTAACTCCTTGGGTATCTCTCCCATCATTAGAGTATTGACATGGCTCTTGCGGCTCAACGCGTCTACTACAACGTTAGCCTTCCCGGGGTGATAATGCAATCTCATATCATAATCCTTAATAAGCTCCAACCATCTCCTTTGCCTGAGATTTAACTCCTTCTGCGTGAAGATGTACTTCAAACTCTTGTGATCAGTGTACACCTCACAATGATTTCCAATGAGAAAATGTCTCCATGTTTTCAGTGCGTGCACTACGGCTGCTAACTCCAAATCATGAGTAGCATAATTCAACTCATGGGGCTTAAGCTGTCATGAAGCATACGAAACAACTCTTCCCTCCTGCATAAGCACTGCTCCAAGTCCTCGACGTGAAGCATCGCAATACACTTCATAATCCTTGGTCTGATCTGGCAGAATTAATACTGGTGAGGTAACCAAATGTTTCTTCAACTCTTGGAAGCTAGCCTCACACTCCTTAGTCCAAATGAACTTAGTATCCTTCTTCAGCAATTCGGTCATAGGCTTCGCAATCTTCGAGAAATTTTCAATGAATCTCCGGTAGTATCCTGCGAGTCCAAGGAAACTCCTGATCTCTCCAACTATTGTTGGTGCTTCCCAGTTAGTCACAGTGACAACTTTAGTGGGGTCTACTGCAATACCTTCTCCGGATATAACATGTCCGAGAAATCCAACTTCCTTCAACCAAAACTCACACTTGCTGAACTTGGCGTATAGCTGATGTTCTCTGAGATTCTCGAGTACCAAACGCAAGTGTTCCTTGTGTTCCTCTTCATTCTTCGAGTACACCAAAATATCATCAATGAACACCACGACGAACTTATCCAAAAACTCCATAAACACCTTATTCATCATGTTCACAAAATAGGCTGGGGCGTTAGTCAGACCAAATGACATAACGGTATACTCATACAGCCCGTACCTGGTGGTAAAAGCTGTCTTCGGTATATCTTGCTCCCGAATCTTCAACTGATGGTATCCTGATCGCAAATCGATCTTGGAAAACACCTTAGCTCCTTGCAACCAAATAGATCATTGATCATTGGTAGTGGGTACTTGTTATTGATTATTACTTCATTCAATCCGCGATAATCAACAACCATTCTTAACGATCCATCCTTCTTCTCCACTAGAAGTACTGGCGATCCCCAAGGCGAAGAACTTGGGCGAATGAAACCTTTATCCAACAACTCCTTAATTTGCTTCTTAATTTCCTCCAAATCTTGGGCTGGCATCCTGTACGGTCTCTTGGATATAGGCCCAGTGCCTGGCAGTAGTTCAATTAAGAACTCAATGTCTCTATCCGGTGGCATGCCTGGCAACTCTTCTGGAAATACATCGGGGAAATCCCTTACCACTGGTACTTCCTCCTGCACAACTCCTGATAAGGAATTTACTTGTGCTCTTCTCGGCTCATGCCGTGATACATACTTGATTCTTCTTCCTTCAGGGGTGGTAAGCAAAATCGACTTACTGACGCAATCAATATTCCCTCCATACTTCGATAACCAATCCATGCCTAATATCACATCCAAACCTTGCGATTCCAAAACTATTAGGTCCGAGGCAAATACATGGTGTCCAATCCTTAATGGCAGTCGATCACACCATATACTAGCCGTATACTCTGCTCCGGGTGAGGTTACTAGCATGGGTGACCTAAGTGCTTGGGTCGGTAGTTTATATTTATCCACAAATCCCCTTGATATGTATGAATGTGATGCACCAGTATCGAAAAGAACAACTGCAGTAAATGTCTTAACCAAAAACTTACCTATTACTGCGTCTGGCTGAGCTTCAACCTCCTCCACGGTAACGTGGTTCACTTGCCCCCTATTGAAAGGGTTCGGCTTCTTTCCTGAGCTTCCATTGCCATTTCCATTTTGGGCTTCTGGGCAATCATTTGCATAATGCCCAGTCTTACGGCACTTATAACAAGTGATGTGGCTCAGGTCTGCCTTGGATGGTGTTGACGGGTTGGTGCGGCTTTGTCCATTGCTTCCTCCATTCCCGTTTCCATTCTTTGTGCCATTATGATTGTGCGAGCTGCCTCCTCCATGAGTATGCTGAAAATGTCCTCCTGACTTTGGGGTAAAGCGTGGCTTCTGCTGATCTCCAGAATTGTACTTCCCCTGTGCATACTTCCTCTTACGATTATCAATCTGCTGCTGCTTCCCTTCAATCATAAGAGCACGATCTACTAACTCCTGGTAGTTATTGAAAGTGGCTACCATCAACTGCATGCTCAGCTCATCATTCAGTCCTTCTAGAAACTTCTCCTGCTTAGCTGCATCCGTAGCAACGTCATCTGGGGCATAACGTGCTAGCTTACTGAAATCATCCACATACTGGCCAACTGTCCGTCCTCCTTGGTGTAAGTTGCGAAACTCACGCTTCTTCATGGCCATAGCTCCTGCTGAAACATGGGCAGTACGGAAAGCTTGCTGAAACTGATTCCATGTGACAGTGTCTACAGGGTAAGTGACTGTAAAATTCTCCCACCATGTTGCTGCGGGTCCGTCAAGCTAATGTGCGGCAAACTTCACCTTTTCTCCATCTGTGCATCCTGCAGTGGTCAACTCCCTCCCTATCTTACGAAGCCAATCATCTGCTACTATCGGCTCGGTGCTACTGGAAAACACCGGCGGATTCAACCTTAAGAAACGTGCCAGATGGTCAACAGGTGGTGGTGGTGGTGGGTTGTTGTTGTTGCCTTGGTTCTGTACCAATGTTTGAATCAAGGTATTCTGCTGCTGAATCAACTGGGTGATCTCTGGCGGGAAAACAAACTCGGGATCGCGTCTCGGAGGCATCTGAGGGTTTAAAGGGAGAGTTAAGAATAGAATGAGGTCTAGTGAGATAACACTACCCATATGCACATGAGACAAAAGCACACAATATCATTCCAATCAATTCAAACAAGGGCATACAACGGTCTAACTATCGTTACAAAAGTGCTTGGACTAAAACTAATTAAATGGTGGAAAGTTCTACTACTGTTATGGTGGTCAACTAGAAAAACTGCTCCGATGCAGATTCCATGATATCTGCCCCAGCTTCATCAACGTGGTCGTCATCGCTGTTGTCGGGATCCGAATCAGTGTCGTCGATGATGATATAATTATCTGGACAAGTAGGTTCATCCTCCTCTCCTCTGGGTGCTGATCCTCCCATGAATACTCCAATCTTCTCCTTAAGGTCACCGTTCTGTCTTACTAGAGCGACAATTTCTTCCATATAGTCCTTACGTGTAGCCTTGAGTTCTGCTTCTAGCTCCTTGATCCTGGTCATAGCCTTCTGTAGTTCCTCCATATCTGTGCACATCTGATTCTCCTGGCGTCGGATGTGTTGGTTTAACTCCTGAATATAAGCTGCGATTGATCTATCCTTCCTGGTGGTGATCATCTCCCAATGCTCATCTTGGCACCCACAAATCTGGTAGATAGTATTCTTGAGATCGTTGTGGTAAACTTCTCCAATTCGTCCCATGGCGATGTGAGCTGCCATGCTTTTTCCTAGGCTCCATGTTGGTACATCAAAGGTAAACTCTATTGGCTCCATGACTGGTGCAAACGTCCTTCCTGGAATGTAGACTTGAATCCTCCAGCGCTCCTCTTCGGGTAAAGTGGCGTTGAAAGTCCCGGTGAAGCTTGGTACTCCTATGTTCAAGTATCTAGTGGCTTCCTTCAAGTGATATCCAAAAGGTGAATTTTCATCTGGTTGTGCGAACTTGATCCTTGCATCCGCCATCCTAAAGAATAGAGAAGATGAGGAGTCAGAAATGAGAAGAAAGAGTAGTGATCTAGGGTTTAAGCTTAGTGGCCGTGTCCTACAGTCAGCGTGTGCTCTGATACCACCTTTGTAGCGACAAGACCTCAAACAATCTGATCTCTGTGCTCAGTGTCATCACTGGATCAGCAATGCTGACACCACACAGTACTTGGAGGATTTATAACAGAGTAGCAATCACACACTTATTACATCGAATGTCTCAAAAGAGAACTTATTGAAATAAATATGGCTTAAGGCCATCTAAAACGATAACAGCGGAAGGCTTGGAAGATAAGCGAGTCCATCAACTCCAACGACATTACTGAGTATAGAACCACGACCTAAAGGCATCTTACTCGTCGTCTGAAAAGTCTGCAACATGAAACGTTGCAGCCGAAAACGGGTCAGCACATGGAATATGCTGGCAAGGTAACACATAGAGAACAACAATAGAATAGGCTATACTACATGCATATTTGGCTGGTGGTAAAGCTCTATGGTTATAGTTTTGCATAAAGCCAATTTTTCCCTACTGCAAAGGAATAAATTTATTTAACTATCATGGTGGTTGTGAAACATTGAGAATGGTTGACAGCATTCTCAATCCCAATTAAAAAGTACTCATTTAACCCAACAATATTAAAATTAGAAGTAACATGATGAGATTCACATGATATCCAAGTTCTAGATACTCAAGATGTCCATAACTGGGGACACGGCTAACCATGATTAGTTTATACACTCTGCAGAGGTTTGCGCACTTTTCCCCACATGACTCGATCGCCTCTGTTTGGTTTCTCGCACTACATGGTGTTTGAGAAACGGATGACCGAGACATAGTCTTTCAGAAGCACTTGCACCTTACATAGGGGTAGACCATACCAACCTACATCCCCTACATTTGCTAGTCCATCCCGTAAGAGTTCGCACAACTTAGTCAACTATGCTAGAGCCCATAATAGCATGTGGCTGCACACGGAAGTTTCTAGTTTGACTAATCTCATGATCCCTTTGAGCCTGGGTGGCGGTCCGAAGAAATAAATGCAAGTCCTGATAGAAACCAGGTGCCTCAATCCACCCAGATGTGTATTTAAGTTGCCACCTTAAATAAACCATTACTTCAACAATCTCACATCTGTCATGGATACTCTCACCCAATCCACGTCTACTAGCATAGCATGGCATAATAAGCAAACGTAGAAGTAACTCCCAAAGGTTTGATAATAAAACAGGCAATAGGTACTACCTCATCTACTTCCCATCCCACAATTTAATTAGATCCTAATCATGCAATGTTTGAGGATTGATCTAATGCATAAAAATGGGTATGAGAAAAGGTATGATCAAAGTGTTACTTGCCTTGCTAATGATCCGCGAGACCTAGAGACTCGAAGTAACAGGCGGCGCACTCCGGGTATTCTATCGCAGACAAACAAACAAGCATACAATAAGTACTCATCTAATGCACAGGTAAAACTCGAATAAAAGATCTAACCAGAATGTCCAACTTAAGAACTCTGGTTTACAAAAAGAATCAAATCAAACAAAGCAACGAAAGTCAAACGACAAAAGAAAAAACAGCTTCGTTTTAATAATCTGGATCTAAGTTAAATTTTACAGAAGCAAAAACTTGTTTTAAGTAGATTATTCGGAAAGAGGGTTTCGAGACGAAACTCCAGGCGCTTGAATTGCCTAATTCCGATAAACGAGTGAAAAGTTAAACTAAAACGAAAATCGGATCAGTAGTCGCGATCAGAAAAATCGCGGGTTAAATCCGAGAAAAAGAAAAACGACAAATGGGTTAACCAACGAACGTTCGTTAACTAAACTAATCTGACAAACACGTTCGTTAAAACGAACAAACGAGCGAACACTCGCTAATTAAACTAAACCGAAAATAAAACCGATCTAACGGAAAAAAACCGAAACTAAAAAAAACGAAAATAAACCGACGGAAAACCGCTTGGTTCTAAAAAACCGGCACGGAAAACGAGGCGGCGGTGAACCTCGGCGAGCGTGCGGTGGCGGGGTCGGCGGGGTCCGGCGACGGC
>NC_057801.1:598074993-598075664 GCF_018294505.1 Triticum aestivum
CGCGGGCTGGCGGGGTCGGGGCGGCTGGGCCTCGGGCGCCGGGGTGGCGCTATATATAGTGCCCCCCCAGCGGAGTCCCGCTCGGGCACGGCCCGTAGGTCGGTTATGCGTTTTTTTAAATAATTCCACGCAGAAGAAAAATAAAAAGAAATACTAAACGGACTCCAAAAATCCCCAAATAAATTTTCCCCGGCTTCTAAAATCAAGCCGGACAAGGTGAGCATTTATTTTGGGCCTAAATGTAATTTTGTAAAATGCGCATTTTTCCTAAATCCAAATAAAAAGCGAAAAACTCCAGAATAAATCTTATTTGATTTTTTATTAAATCTTCATTATTTCTTTATTTTGTGAAAGTCATTTTATTCCCTCTCTGAAATTTTGGTAGTAGAAATAATTGAAGATAAAATAAATAAAATCAAACGATCCTATTTTCAAAATTTGAGAAAAACTCAATATGAAAATAACAAAATCTCCAACTCTCTCTGTGGGTCCTTGAGTTGTGTAGAATTTCTAGGATCGAGCCAACAATACAACAAAAATATGATATGCAATGGTGATCTATGTATAACATTCTAAATTGAAAATTTGGGATGTTACATGTTGCTGCTGCTGTTGTTGCTACTGTTGCTGTTGCTGTTGCTGTTGCTGTTGGTGTTGCTGTTGCTGTTGCT
>NC_057801.1:598078452-598083874 GCF_018294505.1 Triticum aestivum
TGGTGTTGTTGTTGTTGTTGTTGTTGTTGTTGTTGTTGTTGTACAAAAGAGAAAAAAGTGAAAAAAAAAGATACTCGCTATTAGAGCAGATAGCAACAATACAATTTGATAATGATAAAAACTAAAAAGAACTAGCCACATAAACATAATAGGACATGGATTTAGATGGCTATTATGCTGGGTGTGCTCACATGATTAGTTTCACAACAGGAAGGATAGTGGGTTCCGATGACAGATATAACAAATTAGCTGCAGCTAACATTGGAAGGCATGTAACTAATTTGTTTTCATGGGAATCACAGATGATATACATAGAGACATGAAGTAGATGCTCACCTTCAGCTGCGATGTGAAGAAATGAAGGAGGGCATTAGGCAGCAAGCCGACGAACAGAGTTGAAGAAGACGGGTGCTGATGAGTGGTGATGGACTGCAGCTGCTGAACCAGTCATCGGAGCACGGAGCACCGGCGGTGGATGGTCGTGTCGCGGGCGGTGGAGCAACTGGCGGGGGCTCGGGGATGGCTGTGCGGGGCGCCAGTCTCAACTGGTTGGGGCCTTGGCTCGGGGTGTCAATCTTCATCGATCAGGGGCGCGTCGCGCGCCTTGATGCGGCGGTCGTCACCGGCGGCGGACGGCCGTGTCGTGGGCAGTGGAGCGACTGATGGAGGGTCGAGGATGGCGGCATGGGGCGCCGGTCTCCACTGGTTGGTGTCGGGGCTCGGGGCGCCGATCTTCGTCGGCATGGGCACGCCGCACGCCTCGATGCGGCGGCCATCACTGGCTCACATCTCATGGGCATGGGGCGTCGGGCCACAGTGGTGGGCGACGGGCGGCTAGGGTTCCTCGTGGGAGAGGATAAGAGGAATGGGAGTGAATTGGCTGCCGGATGCGTTCCTGTGAACCGTGATGTGAGGAGGATGACGTGTACTCGTGTTGTGTGTGACCATTGGGCTGGCCACATGGGCCTCTTGCGTATGGGCTATTCGGTCTATATGGTCTATTCGGTCCTAGAGACAGTAGGATGCGTTCCTGTGAACCGTGATGTGAGGAGGATGACGTGTACTCGTGTTGTGTGTGACCATTGGGCTGGCCACATGGGCCTCTTGCGTATGGGCTATTCGGTCTATATGGTCTATTCGGTCCTAGAGACAGTAGGACCGATCAGACTGTAACTAATTCAGTCTTCTATTTGTGCAGACCGTATTTTATTCGGTCTTTTTTTAGTTCGGTCTTTTTGGGTTCGGTCTCGGTCTTCAGTCTTCGGTTATTATGCCCGGGGCCACGCGCGCGTCCGGGCGGGATTCGAACCCGCATCATGCAGTTCGATGAGGAAGCTCGCTGCCGCTGCGCTGCTGCTCATTTTCAGTCAAATGGCACACGTAAGTTTATTTATACTTTTTGCCATTCGTTTTTTTTACAAACTAGAAAATCGCGGGACCGTCCGCCGGAAATCGATCCCGCCGAGTTGTTCACCGTGCGCGCTTGCTGCCTCTGCGCCACGCCATCCTATGCGTCAACTAGTATGCATCTACGTCTTTAAACTCTGAGCCGTTCCGGTTTTTATTCGATACTAAATAATATTATATGTTCATTGTGTCGTACAATTTAAAAAATGTTCGCCGCATAGTTTAATATGCATATTGAACATTTTCTAATATACATTGATCTTATTTAAATATACAATATCATATTATAAAAAGTTTTTCATACATATATTTAACATTTTATAATATACGATGCATATATATATATATGTATGTATGATTTTTTTTCAATATATGTTACGCGCACTACGTTCGGTCTGAAGAATAAACCTGCCGGTCTGTGCATTGTTTTTGGGTTGACGTTCAAATTTTAAAAATTGTAAACTTATTTTATAAAATGTTGAACATGTATTTAAAAATTGTAAATGTATTTAATAAAATGTTCGGCATGCATTATAAAATTTATTACGGTTACAAAATAATTTTTAGTACAGTTATTAAAATTTTGAGTAACCGTGCATTACAAAATACAACAAATATACGCAGTAACTGTGAGTTGGCCATATAATTTGTTTAGTTGTGTATTTGGAAAATATAATGAGGATGCATAATAATTATGCATGCGTGTGGTCCTGAGTAAAGAGACATAATTTTTTTTGAACATTTGCTTTTTACCCACATATTTTTTTAAATGTGCTGGCCTCACTGGGCCACGGCTGGGCCATGCTGCAGCCCATGCAACGCTGGCTCATCTAGCTCGGGCGGATCGGGGATTCAGGGATGAGGGACACAGGATGCGGTGTTTGAATCCAGCGACGTTTCCGGCCACCGCATCGCCCGACCGTGCCGCCGCGCTGCCCTTAGCCCTCGTCGCCTAACACGAGCCGCTGCTCCGCTGCACCGGCGAGTCAGCCGCCGCTCCGCTGCTCCGGTGAGCTAGCGTCTGGGCACCGGCGAGCCAGCGATGGGGCTCCGGCGAGGGGAGGCCGACGAGGTCGAGGCGGCGGGGCTTTTAGCAATTAAATTTACAACAAAGGTGTTTTCTGCAAAAAAATATGCCAGGTTGGCTCCTGATACACGGGTCCCAGCAGTCAGATACACTGTCAATACGTGTTTATAGATGGCTTAGACCGTTTTGCAACACTTAGGCAATGAGATGGTACTAACATGCAAAAAGAAAGAACTAGTGTTACTGATCCGTTACGACATGCTAAAGTGTGGTAGTTTCACGCAATTAACTCCTTGTCCTCGCACTCCACCTCGCTCTCGTGAGACTCGGCACCGAAGGAATCAAGCCGGGGTGCCCCCGAATCACTGGCGTCTGAAGTATGCGCACACCCACGCGGACGCCGCGCACGGCCGCGTCTCTCCGTGCGCGGTCCTGCTCGTCCCCCTCCTCCACCGCGCCAACCATGCCATGTCCGGCCACTCGCCCTTCTCCTCCGCCGCACACCGCATCCCCACCTCCACCTCTGCATGCGGTGTTCAACAAGATCTTGAACGTGGCGGTGGCGGGCGCGCTGGCCAAGGACCAAATGGTGCAGCGTGTGTTCGTGCTGAGCGGCACCGAGTTCGACCGCGAGAGGCGCGCAGCCTCCATGGGGTGCTGAGGCGAGCAGGGAGTCCGGCGGTGGTGTGCCCCATGTGCGCCGCAGAGGATCCTCATCGAGACAACGGGAATCTAGGCGATGATCGGCGGCTAGTTGCTGGCTGCTGCTACTCTCGTTGCTAGCTTACTACTCCCGTCTGCCATCGAGAGAAGAAAAGCGAGTGGGGGCGTCTTGATCCGACCAGTGTGCGGCTTGGTCCGACCAGGGGGGCTCTTTTCATCACGGGCATTTTTGCAAAAAGACCATGCATAGCTGCGTATTCAAGCGAGTGAACGGACATGGCAGTCAGCGCACGTGTGACAAGTGTTGACTCGGGCCAGATCAGGCGTATGTATAAGAAACCGTAGAATGGACCGTATGTGACCCCCTAGAGAAAGTATAGTGATCGTATTTCGGGTATTTCTAACCATAGGGACTAAAGTGGCCATCGGCACAAGTTATAGCCCATTTAGTGAATTTTTCTCTTCTTATTTTTCTTTGTTACTGAAGATTATTTCGTACACAAACACGCAACTGTGAAGGTATATGTGTTTTTTGTTTTTGGACAAGCCATATACATGTTTGACTACTAATCATGATGCGTTGCTTCCTTTCTTTGCTGAAATTTTAGAACAATGCCTCTACTAACCTCATTTCAATTGATGAGTACACACCTTTTGTTTGTTTTTGTGTATTTAAATACCATAGGAATTTTCTCCCCCGAAGCTTTCCAGTTCAGAGAACTGAATTTGACACGCCAAATCATAAGGCAACATTCAACATTACTAAGCAAGGGAACTTCAGAAAATATTTTCCTGTCCCTGGTAGAAACAGAACTGAAGATTAGACCCTTCAGGTTAGATATGGACACTCCAAATCAGAAAACACCTCTTTTTCTTTTTGGTGAAATTGCTTCCAAAATCTTGATTAGTACATTCATATCACAAAATAGTCAAAATGCTAAGCTAAATTGTACTACAACAACACCTATCTACAACTACAGCCAGCAGCTAAAACAGCTGAGCGCACATCACATGGACCTAGTCAAGTAGGTTTGCAGTGCAAGACAGTCTCGGTGACATTGACATAGCAAAATTCATCATATTTCACCCATCAATTGTTTTGTTCTGTGGTGGTTTTGATGCTGAACAGAAAATGAATGTATGCTTGTTGCTCATTATCAGCTATGAGCCAGACAAAGCAACTACAAAAAAATGTATCCTAGCTATCTTCATAATATGATGCAGCAACAAGTTAAGCCATAGAAAATATATGAATGCTTGCTGTTAATTTCATTGGAGTGCAGGAATGGCTGACCGAGACCAGTGTGTACATCTATGAAGGCCAAACAAGGCGTTGGAGTTGAGGATTTGACACAATTTGGATCAAATTACTGCTATCTATCCAACCGATCTTTCTCTCCTCGGATCTTGGTAGTTCGTACCTGAGATTGTTTTCTATGCCTAAGAAAGAGTAGTGGAGGGAGTAATGCCTTGAGGTCTTATTTATTGTAATTATAGTCAATGTAGTTCCATTTTCATATTGTAGAGATCATATTTTCAATGGGCTTTACCTATGGAACACTTAGTTTATTCTCAATACTCTATCAGCAATCATTTTTGTTAAAAGTATATGTACTGCCATAGCCACAATGGTGATAGTTCATTGTCTTAATAAGACACTCTTGCATTGCTATGGACTTGGCCTCAGATCAGATTGTATTCAACATTATAGCATTTTATTGTTAGCATCCCACGATCCATTAAGTTATTTCGAAAATATGACTTATACTATGTTCACTTAGCCCTATCTTTGCTAACAACCATTTCCATGTTTAATGAAATGTTTTTGAAGCATACATTCCCGCAGCAACGCGCGGGTGTCATCTAGTTAACTTAGTACCCAGTGCCAGTTGTTTTTTGTTTCGCAGAAAATCAATAACAAACGAAGTCCAAACATGATGAAACTTTACGGTGATTTTTTCTGGACCAGAAGGGACCCTAGAAGCTTTGGGAGAGGGCCAGAAGAATCATGGCAGAGTCACAAGCTCACACAGCGCGCCCCCAAGGGGCGGGCTGCCTGAGCTTGTGGGTCCAACACATCTCTATTTGAACTAATTCCACTTCTATAAATGCCCATAAATTCCAAAACCACCAGAGACTCAGAACAATTATTTCGCCGCCACAAGGCTCTGTTCTTCCGTGATCCCATATGGAGGTCCTTTTCGGTATTTTGCCGAAGAGGGAATCGATCACGCAGGGCTTCTAAATCAACCTTACTACACCTCCGATGATGTGTGAGCAGTTTACGACAGACCTATGGGTCCATAATTATTACCTAGGTGGCTT
>NC_057801.1:598722243-598741527 GCF_018294505.1 Triticum aestivum
GGACGAAACGGACTTGTGTTGGAGCGCTACGGTCGAAACGGGGGTCCTGTTCATCGGGAGGGGTGTGGCGTACCGCAAAACAGGACTCCACGGGATACTGTTCATCTCCATCGTTGACCTCCTCCAGCCTCCACAGGCTACCGTCGACCTCCTCCAGCCTCCACGGGCTCCTGTTCATCCAGCCTCCACCGCGTGCTACTCCACCGGCTACTGTTCAACCACCCCTCCACGGGCACCCCTCCACCGTCTACTGTTCATCCAGCCCTCCACCACACCACGGGGTCCTGTTCAACCACCCCTCCACGGGCACCCCTCCATCGTCTACTGTTCGTCCAGCCCTCCACACCACGGGGTCCTGTTCATCCAGAGGCAACGCCACTACTCACTGTTCATCCAAACCCCCCCACAACGCTCACTGTTCATCCAATCGATCGGCTTCAGTTAGCAGCAGTAGCGAAGGAATTGCTCGATTGGGTTCAGTTAGCAGCCATCGATCGATCGCTCGGGTTCAGTAATGCATAGCCTGCAGTGCAATCGCTCGGGTTCAGTTAGAGCCCAATGCCTCGCTTGGGTTTAGTTAGAGCCAACGCCTCGCACACATGCGCGTATGTGTACGAGAGAACGCGCATCGCTCGGCCCCCAACCTCCCACTGTAACTGGGAACTCCCCGAAATTTTCCTCCCCCTTGCTTCTACCATGGTTTTTTCTGTCATGGACGGTCCAAAGAATGTCATGCAGCTGCGTCTCTGGCCCGCCCAGGACGAAAAGCCCATTTTCTGTCATGATTTTTTGTCATAGAAGTAGGAGCCCACCACATCTATGATGATACCGGGTTTTGTCACAATTATCGTCATAGAAGTGTCATATGTATGACAGAACAAATTTTGTTCGACCCAAAATGTCACGGATGTGTCTTTTTTGTTGTGTATATCTGTGTTCTTGGAGTTCTTGAGTGAGCTACACTGAGCGTAACTTGTCCAAGGATCTGAATCCTTCTCCTGGATGCCTTGGGCCTCCTTTTATAGGCAAGGGGATCGCTACAGTGGCACACAGGAGGTGGCATCAGGGTAGTCTGGTTAAGCCTATCGCTTGCTATTACGGGACAAGGCGCATTTAATGCGCCCCTGACGTGTCCCTTCCACTTTACCGCTGCTTTGCCCTGCCTTGACATGCGCCTGTGCCAGCGAGGCAGTTAGCACCATGTAGGCTGGCAGGCTGCTGAGGTGGTGCGGTGGTAGGGCCTTCATGAAGATGTGCATGCCACCACATAGGCATGCGCTGAGTTGGCCAAGAAGCCTCATGCCAACACGCAGGCGCCTGCTTAGCTGGTGGGCTGGCAGCTGCATGGGGGCGGTGGCAGAAGCTTGGTGTGTGCGGGCCTGGCTGCGGCCTCGTGGACGCCCTCGGCAAGGGCCTTGCCGGGGCCCCGGCAAGGGTCTTGTCGTGGCGTTGCGGTCGTCCCCGGCAAGGACCTTGCCAGGGGTCTTGTGGGTTTTCTCGGCGATGATCTCGCCAAGGTTCATTGTCTTCTAATCCTCTTCCGGTTTAGAGTGTTTCTTGTCTTCACAAAGATTTGCATGCCATCATGGAGGCGCCTCCCGAGCCCAGGTCCCAGCGTGGTTGGCGGTGTTTGGAAAAATTGGGGCCCAAGGGTGGTGCTTTCTGCTAGCGTCGGGTAAGCTGCCCTGGCAAGGTCCTTGCCGGGGCCACGGGGGTCGCCCCGGCAAGGGTCTTGCCGGGGGAAACCACCTTGCCCTCTTGCTCTTTGCATCTCTGTCATGGCGTTGCTTTGACTATCTTGTGGCCTTGATTTTCCTGGCCCTGCACTGCTTAAGTGTGGCCGTGGGTGCGGCTCTGACTGCCCGTGCACAAATAAGGGGTACAAAAGAGCGCCCCTACTTTGGTACACTGACAATATTGATTTCGTGCGAAGTAAAAATCAAGCAAAAAACAATAACTGGCACTGGGCACTATGTCAATAGGTTAGTCCCAAAAAATGATATAAAGTTGCTATAAAATGATTGTAAAACATCCAAGAATGATAATATAACAACATGGAACAATCAAAAATTATAGATACATTGGAGACGTATCAATGACCTTCAGATCAAGCACATGAGGATGATGGATCACCACACATGTGGCGACCAACACCCCTTCCCTTCACCACCCGCACTGCTAATAGGATCGACCAGCATCTATGCATGCCATGCATCATAATGTGAGCACCTCCTACCTCGCTCGAGGGTGCCACCTCAAATGTAAAGGTCCACCATGAGACCACGATGTAAGGAGGTCCCCTCCACCTTTTATTAGAAGCACCAAGGGTTGCCTGCCATTTTCCTCTCGTCGCGACACCCACGGGGGGGGGAGACAACAAGGATGACTTGAGTGACAAGACAAGTTTTCATTTGAAAGTGATTTACTCACTCTACTTCGAATTTCTTAAATTTCTACCTTTGTTCTATGTCAAACTTATTTAAGTTTGATATATGGAAATCACACTATATGTTTAGTAAAACTTAAATGTTTGACTTGAAAGAAATAACAATAAGTTGTTATTTTATATTTCCTTATTCATGATAAAGGTTTGTTATTCATGCTATAATTGTGTTAATCGGAAACTTAAATACATGTGTGAATACATAAACAAATACCGTGTCCCTAGTGAGCCTCTACTAGACTAGCTCGTTGATCAAAGATGGTTAAGGTTTCCTAACCATGGACATGTGTTGTCATTTTATAATAGGATCACATCATTAGGAGAATGATGTGATGGACAAGACCCATCTGTTAGCTTAGCATATTGATAGTTCAAGTTTATTGTTATTGCTTTCTTCATGTCAAATACATATTCATTCAACTATGAGATTATGCAACTCCTGGATACCAGAGGAATACCTTGTGTGCTATAAAACGTCATAGTGTAACTGGGTGATCATAAAGATGCTCTACAGGTATCTTCGAATGTGTTTGTTGAGTTGGCATAGATCGGGATTAGGATTTGTCACTCCGAGTATCGGAGAGGTATCTCTGGGTCCTCTCGGTAATACACATCATAATCTTGCAAGCAAATGACTAAGGAGTTAGTCCCAAGGTGATGTATTACAGAATGAGTAAAGAGACTTTCTAGTAACAAGATTGAGCTAGGTATGGAGATACCGACGATCGAATCTTGGGAAAGTAACATACCGATAGACAAAGGGAATTACGTATGTTGTCATAACGATTCGACAGATAAAGATCTTCATAGAATATGTAGGATAAAATATGGGCATCCAAGCTCCACTATTGGTTATTGGCCGGAGAGGTGTCTCGGTCATGTCTACATAGTTCTCGAACCCGTAGGGTCCGCGCGCTTAACGTTCGTTGATGATATATTGTTATATGAGTTGTATGTTTTGGTGAACGCATGTTGTTCGGAGTCCCGGATGAGATCACAAACATGGCGAGGAGTCTCAAAATGGCCGAGAGGTAAAGATTGATATATAGGATGATGGTATTTGGACACCAAAAGTGTTTCGGCACGTACCGGGAAGTTATTCGGTCACCGAAAGGGTTTCCGGGCACCCCCGGGAAGATATGGGCTTTATGCGCCAAAGGAGGGCACAGACCAGCCCACTAGGGGGCTGGCGCGCCCCTCCCATTGGCGAGCCCTAAGGGAAAGGAAAGGGGAGGGGTGGCCCCTCCATCCTTTCCCTCCTCAGGAGAGAAAGGAAAAGGGGGGGGCACCTCCTTCTTCCTTCCTCCCGCGGTCCAAATAAGGAAAGGGGGCTTGGGAAAGACCCCAAGTAGGATACCCCCTACTTGGGCACCCCCCTTGGCTGCTCCTCCCTCCCTCCCACCTATATATATGTGGGAGGGTGAAAGTGCAACTATCCCTGGGTGGTTTTGGTAATTCCTAACAACATATAGCTCATTGAGCTAATGCTATTTCAAGATAAATATCTCAGGAAAGCTCAATGATTGGCATGGCATGGATGAGAAAAGTGGATCCCTCAAAATGCTAAGGACAAAAGGATTGGCTCAAGCAAAGCTCAAGACTCTACATTTTCTATTTTAGTGATCCAAGATCACATTGAGTCTATAGGAAAAGCCAATAATATCAAGGAGGGATGAGGTGTTGCTTAATGGCTTTCTTGCTCAAAATGCTCAGTGATATGCTCCAAAGCCCTCAACTACTTTCTCACATCCACATATGACCTAAACCAAAAGTCCAACTCGGCCCCACCGATTCTTTCTATCCGGCGCCACCGAGTTCAGATGTCATAGCCACTGCCACAAACCCTAGGCAAATCGGTCTCACCGATAGGGATCTCGGTCTCACCGAGATGGGATTGTAATCTCTCTATTTCCCTTTGTAATGTTTTGATCCAACCGAGATGAGCGATCGGTCCCACCGAGATTGCAATGCAAACTCTCTGTTTCCCTTTCGTAACATTTTGGTCTCACCGAGATGAGCGAATCGGTCCCACCGAGTTTGCCTGACCAACTCTCTGGTTAGCTTATTACCCAAATCGGTCTCACCGAGATTACGTTATGCCCTAACCCTAACCATATCGGTCCTACCAAGTTGCATGTCGGTCCCACCGAAAATCCTAACAGTCACATTAGTTGCTAAATCGGTCCGACCGAGTTTGACGATTCGGTCCCATCGAGATTGGCAAGTTGTGTGTAACGGTTAGATTTTGTGTGGAGGATATATATACCCCTCCACCCACTCTTCATTCATGGAGAGAGCCATCAAAACGTGCCTACACTTCCAACATACATTTTCTGAGAGAGAACCACCTACACTTGTGTTGAGGTCAAGATATTCCATTCCTACCATATGAATCTTGATCTCTAGCCTTCCCCAAGTTGCTTTCCACTCAAATCTTCTTTCCACCAAATCCAAATCCTGTGATAGAGAGTTGAGTGTTGGGGAGACTATTATTTGAAGCACAAGAGCAAGGAGTTCATAATCAACACACCATTTGTTACTTCTTGGAGAGTGGTGTCTCCTAGATTGGCTAGGTGTCACTTGGCAGCCTCCAACAAGATTGTGGAGTTGAACCAAGGAGTTTGTAAGGGCAAGGAGATCGCCTACTTCGTGAAGATCTACCCTAGTGAGGCAAGTCCTTCGTGTTCGACGGCCATGGTGGGATAGAAAAGGTTGCTTCTCCGTGGACCCTTCGTGGGTGGAGCCCTCCGTGGACTCGCGCAGCCATTACCCTTCGTGGGTTGAAGTCTCCATCGATGTGGATGTATGATAGTAGCACCTATCGGAACCACGACAAAAACATCCGTGTCTCCTATTGCGTTTGCACTCTCCAAGCCCTTCCCTTTACATTCTTGCAAGTTGCATGCTTTAGTATCCTCTGCTCATATACTCTTTGCATGCTTGCTTGAATCATGTTAACATTGCTTGACTTGTGCTAAGTTGCTAAAATCTGCCAAGAAGTAAAATTGGGAAAAGGATAGGTTTTTCATTTGGTCAAGTAGTCTAATCACCCCCCCCCCTCTAGACATACTTTTGATCCTACAAGTGGTATCAGAGCTTTGGTATCCATTTGCTTTGATTTCCATAGCTTTTGGCAGTCATAGCCTTGGTTTCACAACCTAGGAGAGTATGGCATCTAGCGAGGGAAATTACCACCGTAGAGGTCCTTACTTTGATGGTACTAATTTTGCTAGTTGGAAGCTGTTGGGGAACGTAGCAGAAATTCAAAATTTTCCTACGTGTCACCAAGATCTATCTATGGAGAAAGCAGCAAGAAGGGGAAGGAGAGTGCATCTACATACCCTTATAGATCGCTAAGCGGAAGCGTTCAAGAGAACGGGGTTGAAGGAGTCGTACTCGTCGTGATCCAAATCACCGGAGATCCTAGTGCCGAACGGACGGCACCTCCACGTTCAACACACGTACAGGCCGGTGACGTCTCCCATGCCTTGATCCAGCAAGGAGAGAGAGAGAGGTTGGGGAAGACTCCATCCATCAGCAGCACAACGGCGTGGTGGTGGTGGAGGAGCATGGTGATCCAGCAGGGCATCGCCAAGCACCGCGAGATATGAGGAGAAAGAGAGGTAGGGCTGCGCCAACATGAGAAGAACTTCGTGTGTTGGGCTGCCCCTTTGCCTCCACTATATATAGGGGGAGAGGGGGGGTTGTGCCCCTACCTAGGGTTCCACCCTAGGGGCGGCAGCCAGCCCAAGATCCCATCTTGGGGGGGCGGCCAAGGGGGGGAGAGGGTAAACTTGCCCCCCAAGTTAGGTGGGTGCGCACCCTCCCCAAACCCTAGGCGCCTTGGGCCCTTGTGGGGGGCGCACCAGCCCACCTGGGGCTGGTCCCCTCCCACACTTGGCCCATGCAGCCCTCCGGGGATGGTGGCCCCACTTGGTGGACCCCCGGGACCCTCCAGATGGTCCCGGTACGTTACCGATAAAACCCAAAACTTTTCCGGTGACCAAAACAGGACTTCCCATATATAAATCTTTACCTTCGGACCATTCCGGAACTCCTCGTGACGTCCGGGATCTCATCCGGGACTCCGAACAATATTCGTTAACCACATACAAACTTCCTTTATAACCCTAGCGTCATCGAACCTTAAGTGTGTAGACCCTACGGGTTCGGGAACCATGCAGACATGACCGAGACGTTCTCCGGTCAATAACCAACAGCGGGATCTGGATACCCATGTTGGCTCCCACATGTTCCATGATGATCTCATCGGATGAACCACGATGTCAAGGACTCAATCAATCCTGTATACAATTCCCTTTGTCTAGCGGTATTGTACTTGCCCGAGATTCGATCGTCGGTATGCCGATACCTTGTTCAATCTCATTACTGGCAAGTCTCTTTACTCGTTCCGTAACACATCATCCCGTGATCAACCCCTTGGTCACATTGTGCACATTATGATGATGTCCTACCGAGTGGGCCCAGAGATACCTCTCCGTCAACCGGAGTGACAAATCCCAGTCTCGATTCGTGCCAACCCAACAGACACTTTCGGAGATACCTGTAGTGCACCTTTATAGCGACCCAGTTACGTTGTGACGTTTGGTACACCCAAAGCATTCCTACGGTATCCGGGAGTTGCACAATCTCATGGTCCAAGGAAATGATACTTGACATTAGAAAAGCTCTAGCATACGAACTACACGATCTTTGTGCTAGGCTTAGGATTGGGTCTTGTCCATCACATCATTCTCCTAATGATGTGATACCGTTATCAACGACATCCGATGTCCATGGTCAGGAAACCGTAACCATCTATTGATCAACGAGCTAGTCAACTAGAGACTTACTAGGGACTTGGTGTTGTCTATGTACCCACACATGTATCTGAGTTTCCTACCAATACAATTATAGCATGGATAATAAACGATTATCATGAACAAGGAAATATAATAATAATAACTAATTTGTTATTGCCTCTAGGGCATATTTCCAACAGAAGCATCAGATGAAAATGCATATTCTTGGACATAACCCCGTCGTTTGGGCTATTGTGTGTATTGACTTGCAAGGGGAATTCTTTGATGGGAGGGAACCGAACCGTCAAGCTACCATAGAAGAGTTGAAGATGCTGCAATACAATGCTCAAGCTTGTGATATCCTCTTCAATGGATTGTGCCCCGAAGAATTCAACAAAATCGGCCGTCTTGAGAATGCAAAGGAAATTTGGGATACTTTGATTGACATGCACGAAGGTACCGACTCCGTCAAGGAATCCAAATTGGATGTGCTTCAAAGTCAACTTGACAAGTTCAGAATGAAGGATGGTGAAGGTGTTGCTAAAATGTACTCTAGGCTTGGTCTCATCACAAATGAGATTGCCGGCTTAGGAAGTGAAGAGATGACCGACAAATTCATCATCAAGAAGATCCTAAGAGCCTTGGATGGAAAATATGATACCGTGTGCACATTGATCCAAATGATGCCCAATTATAAGAATCTCAAGCCAACGGAAGTCATTGGAAGAATTGTTGCTCATGAGATGTCACTCAAGGAGGAGCTCCACAACAAGTCAAGTGGTGCATACAGAGCCTCATGTGAATCTCCCACATCATCAAGTGAGAAACAAACCTTCAATGAAGAATTGAGCCTAATGGTGAAGAACTTCAACAAGTTCTACAAGAGTAGAAGCAAGGAAATAAGTTCCAAGTCAAGGTCCTACAATGACAAAAGATCTTCTACTCGTGAGCGTAATTGCTACAATTGTGGAAGACCTGCACACTATTCCAATGAGTGTACGACACCCTACGAAAGAAGAGAAGAATCTCCAAAGAGAATAAGTAGAAGAGAAGAATCACCACCAAGAGAGAGGAGGAGTAGAGATGATCGTTATGAACGAAGAACATCCCGGAGAAGCAAGGATTCGGAAAGGAAGGAAAAATAATCAAAGAGCTACACAAAATGAAGACATCAAGCTCATGTTGGTGAATGGGTATCCGTCTCCGACTCCGACCATCACTCCGAGAGAAGCTATCACTCCGACTCAGAACATACTCAAGATGAAGGTGTTTCCGCTCTAGCACTTGTGTCTGCCAACTCCTACGACATATTTGACTCACCAAATGAAGGACTTGGAAGATGCTTCATGGCTAAAGGCCCAAAGGTATCACACTCCGAGTATGTTGATTTCAATAGTGATGAAGATGACTTGCTAGGTGATGATGATTTACTTATTGACAACTCTAGTGATGAATACTATGATGAAACGTCAATTAACCATGCTAATCAAGATAACACGAATGACAATGATAAGGAGAATACTGAGCTCCTAACTAAAGAACTAAACACTCTTAAGTTAGCTCATGAAGCTATCTTAGGAGATCATCGAGAACTTTTAAGGACTCATGAGAAGTTACTCTTTGAAAAGCTCAACCTTGAGCAAGAACATGAATTTTTAAAGGCTATCAATGATGATCTTCACAAGAAAAGTTCTTATTACATTGCCAAGTGTTTACTCTTATCTACTTACATGCCTCAAGTCAAGTCTAGTAACAAGAACAAGAAAGATTCTTCCTCTAGTAGTAACAATAATCATGCTAAATCCAATGTTGTTGCTTCTAGTAGTTCTCTTGATTCCACTAATGATTCTCTTAGCCAAGTTACACTTGAGCAAGAAAATAGCTTATTGAAGGGAATTATAAAGAAAGGTGTTTACAAGAGCCTTGCCGGGAGTAAGCAATTCGAGGAAATTGTACGCAAGCAAGGAAGGCACCAGAAGAACCAAGGTGTTAGTTTTGAACGAAAGTTCAATGCCAATGGAGTTGAGTGGGAAGAAGATCAATACCCCAAGACAAAGTTTGTTCCTCAACAAGAGAAGTATGATCCTACTTCTTTCAAAGGGACACAAGTTCAAGATGATCTTCCACCACAAGACCACAAGCAAAAAGGCAAGGATAAGCTTCAAGAGGAGATTGATACATTTGAAGAAGCTCCTAAGGCCTTGGTCAAGTGGGTTCCCAAGACTTCATCAAGTTCTACTTCATCAAGTACAACTACAACTCCAAGGATTCCCATCAAGACGATGTGGATCTCGAAGAAGAAGAACTAGAGAGTTCTTGAGGGTGACTCCGCCAACATATTTCACTCTTATCATTTTGGCAAGGACAAATGCAATCAACTTCCACATCTTGCACTAGTTCAAGGAGTCCAAACCCTCTTGTTGGTAAGACAGGGGACAAGGTAACCTAATGCTTTCATAGACATCATATTGTGTGTGTGCATCACTCTATGTCTATGGATATCCTTGTTTCTTCCTTGTGGGACTAACCCGTGTAGGTATTGAAAGTGCAACTCACTCCAATGGATTGCTCCAAATGATCTACATCAACATTGAGCATCCACATATTCAACATCTACATGAAGTCATCATCGACAAAACCCAAGGTTAGCTCATCCCTCTTAGGGGGATCTCACATCTAGGGGGAGCTTTACTAAAAGAATTGAGCCAAAGCAACTCTAATGGTGTGAACACAACAATGCTTTATGTAAAAGTGGTAACCCCACTTGTGCTTAAACGATGAGTATGACCTATGATCAAATGTTCTCATTTGACTCCTAAGTCAATATACTCATATATAGATGACCTAGTCATCACCAATTGCTTGATAGAAGCTAGAAATGGTTGTGCATGCTTTGCCACATATTTCATTTGCCATTTTATTGTGTGAGCATGTTGGTTGCATAATTTACTCATTCGAGGACATCCACTTGTAGCTTTGATTGTTTGGTTTCTTTTTCTTTTGCCAAGTGGACGGACAAGAATGCCTAAGAACCTTCTCTAGCTATCTATGCTTTTCTTGTCTCAAACTCTATTCATGCTATATCACAAAGTTTGATTAAGTCAGATTCAAACCACTCTGTGTGAGGAGCACTCGGATTCCCCAATTCGTCATAGACTTAAACTTCCAAAACCTCTTTGTGTGTTTTGGTCTGACCGATTCATCCATTTCGGTCATACCGAGATCACTAAGTTGATCTAGGTTTTCAATCTCGGTGCAACCGATTTGAACTTTTCTGTCACACCGAGTTGCTGTAACTGCTTGTAGTAATGCATCTCGGTGCCACCGAGTTGTTCCACTCGATCACACCGATAGGGTCAGGCTATATATACCCCCGGGCCAAAATTTGGATTTTTTTCGAAACTCTTCGCCCGCGCACAGCCTGCTCTGCCTCTTTGGGTCTCCGGATCGTCCTCCTCGTCGCCAGCGACCTCCAGCCGCTAGTCCCCGCTGCTGTCAATGGGATTCTGCTCCACCATTGTCGCCATAGCAAATCCATCGCCGCATTTAGGGTATGGATCTGAACCTTGTGCTATTCCTAACTCCGAATCCTAGCACATTGCATTGCCATGAATCTTGCCACGTTTAAAATCACTCTATCCGGCGGAATCACTCTGTAGATTAGTTTTGGATTGAAAATTTAGGGTTAGGTTTCCGCCGAACTCATCTCGGACTGACCGAGTTGTAAAAGTCGGTCTCACCAATTTGGCTCAGGCCAGTGCACATGTGATTCTCGATCTGACCAAGAATTTCAAATCGGTGTGACCGAGTTCAATTCTTTGTGAAACCCTAGCAGTCTCGGTGCCACCGAACCGTGACTCGGTCCAATCGAGTTCACTAGTTTAGGTTCCAAAAGCTGCTTCGGTATCACCGAGTTTACAAATTGGTAGCTCCGTAATGCTTTCTGTGGAAAACTAAAACTATGTTTTTGACTCAATGTTTTGCAAAAACCTATGTGCTTTGTGATGCTCATCTACTCTACCTCATCTACATCTATTCACAGGGTCTGCTGCCAGAGATTGCATCATGTCAGATCAGAGTGACAGTCAGAACAAGTCTGAGGAGCAAGTTCACATGAGTGAGGGCACTAGTCCCTCTAGCAGTTATGATGAGGGTAGCGGGAGCACACCCAGCAATTTGCCCAAGGCAGCCACCAGGGCCAGAAAGAAGAAGACCTCAAATTCTGAAGATGAGGACTATGTGGCTGTTGAGGATGAAGCCACTTCCAAAAAGAAGGTGCTAAAAAAGGAATATGGCACAGCTGCTACCACTAAGCCAGGAATGAAAACAAAGGTTCCTACCAAGAGAGTTCCTATGTCAAAGGCCAGAGCATCCACTCAAGAGACTTTGGGATCTGAACCCAAAGAGGCTGCTCCAGAAGTGAAGAAAAGGAAAGAAAGGGTCAAGAAGACCATTGCCAGAGTTGTTGGAAAGCCCTCAATGATGGAAGAAGAAGAGGAAGAGGTTGCTGCACTAGCACCTAAAGATCAGAAGCTGATGGGAGATGCTATAAGATCAGGGGCTGCTCAATCTAATCCTAAAGATGCTCCCAAAGTTGCTGCTCCTAAAGCCAAGTCTACACCTAAAAGGAACACCAGGAGCATTCTAGCTGAAGAGAAAAACAAGGCCTAGTGCCTGAAGCTGCTGCTGAAGAAGAAGAAGATTCACTTGTCTTGAGAAAGTTGAAGCCCAAGATCCCAGATCATAATGATGCTCATCTAGTAGCAGAGGATATGAAGCTCAGGAAGGATGCAGGTCTGAGACTCTGGAGACAGACTGATCCCTATGTTGTCAGAAGAAGAACTGTTATGGACTACAGGTTCCACACTAAGGAACAACATGATTTCTATGAGACAATCTTGCTTGACAAGAAGCCCATAGTATGTGACATGAAATGGGTTGACTGGGATTATATCAAGAAGAATGAAGAGCATTATCGAGGAGTCTATGACAGTTTCAAGTCTTGTGGATTAGATGACTTTGTTGGCCAGAAGCTCACCAAGTGGAATGATGAGCTCATTATGCAGTTTTACTCCACATCTCACTTCTACCCAGATGGGAAGATAGTATGGATGTCAGAGGGTACTAGGTATCAATCACAGTTGAGGAATGGTCTGAATTAATAAATGCTCCAAAAGAGAATGTGGATGACTTCAATGTCTATGCCAAGAAGAAGAAAGACCACAACTCCATGGCTAGCATGTACAGAGAGATCCCAGATGCTACTCTAGAGACACATAAGTTTGGATATGTACATTATCTGTTGTTAGGATTGCCTACTATCAACTAGATCTTAAGGCACACTTTGCTGCCCAAGTCAGGGGATCACAAGATGATCAGAGGCCATGCAATCAACTTGCTACATATATTTGATGTGCCTCAGAAATTCAAAGTCATGAGCCTGATTGTGGAAACAATCAAAAAGACTGTTGCTGATCAAAAGAGGAGTTGTGGGTATGCCCCACACATTCAGGAGCTTATAAACTCCAAGATGGGCACTGGCACATATCTTTTGGACAAAGAGCACTTGCCCATCTATCCTGATTTCGAGGACAACACCATTGTGATGGATGAAAATGAACCATCATCTGTGCAAGCACAAGAGAAGAAGAAGGCAAGGGCTAAGAAGGCTGCAAAGATGCCAACTACTGAAGAGGCATCTCAGATTTTCTTGAAGAGCAAGCAAGTTCAACTTGGCTACTTGATTGCCTCCACCTTGAGGATTGAGAAGGGCTTGGCCACCCTGACTCAAAACCAGGAGAGCTTGGAGAGAATCATAGAGCAGAAGTTCTATGATCTTGATGTGAAGGTCACTAAGATCCAATCAGTTGTTGAGCAACTACAGGAGGAAGTGGAGGAGAAGAAGGGAAAGTCTACTACAGATGCATTTGCTAGAGTGCCCAGAGGACAGATATCTGCTGCAGTGCCTGTTCCAGACACCAGAGCTACATCATCTGCACCAGCTACAGCTTCAGTGCCTCCAGCTCCAGCACCCGCTCCACCAGCTCCAGCTACATCAACAGAAGCTTTCGTCCTTGGAGTCATCTCTACACCACCACCTGAAGATCAAGCCTGAGAGTCGTTTAGCACTATGCATTTTTTATGAACTTTTTGGTAACTTGTTGCCAAAGAGGGAGAAAAATGTATAGATCATAGGCTTCGAGAGAGAGTGTTGCTTTTGTTCTCTCTTGTTTTTGGTGGTTGAACTTCGTTATTTGTTTGCGTGCTTGTTACTTTCTGTCTTTTGTGAAATACTTGGATGATCATGTGTTTGATCATATTCTATGCTACATTAATGCTTGTTGGATGATATTATCTATTATTTCCTCATATGATCATTCACTTTGCTTGGTGATGAGTGAATGTGTTTAATTATTATCATTTTGAGCGCTCCACCAAGATGTATGTGACATGGAAGAGTAACCCATGATCCTAACTCATTGTGCATTTGTGGTCCAAAGCAAATTTAAATAATGCACAAATTTAGGGGGAGCTCTTACTTTTCACATACTTCTCAAAGCGACGATATTTTTCAATCTTATCATCATTTGTCGAAGCTTTGATCTATATGTTGTCATCAATTACCGAAAAGGGGGAGATTGAAAGTGCAACTATCCCTGGATGGTTTTGGTAATTCCTAACAACATATAGCTCATTGAGCTAATGCTATTTCAAGATAAATATTTCAGGAAAGCTCAATGATTGGCATGGCATGGATGAGAAAAGTGGATCCCTCAAAATGCTAAGGACAAAAGGATTGGCTCAAGCTCAAAGCTCAAGACTCTACATTTTCTATTTTAGTGATCCAAGATCACATTGAGTCTATAGGAAAAGCCAATACTATCAAGGAGGGATGAGGTGTTGCTTAATGGTTTTCTTGCTCAAAATGCTTAGTGATATGCTCCAAAGCCCTCAACAACTTTCTCACATCCACATATGACCTAAACCAAAAGTCCAACTCGGCCCCACCGATTCTTTCTATCTGGCGCCATCGAGTTCAGATGTCATAGCCACTGCCACAAACCCTAGGAAAATCGGTCTCACCGATAGGGATCTCGGTCTCACCGAGATGGGATTGTAATCTCTCTATTTCCCTTCGTAACGTTTCGGTCCAACCGAGATGAGCGACCGGTCCCACTGAGACTGCAATGCAAACTCTCTGTTTCCCTTTCGTAACATTTCGGTCTCACCGAGATGAGCGAATCGGTCCCACCGAGTTTGCCTGACCAACTCTCTGGTTAGCTTATTACCCAAATCGGCCTCACCGAGTTTGTGTAATTGGTCTCACCGAGATTACATTATACCCTAACCCTAACCATATCGGTCCTACCGAGTTGCATGTCGGTCCCACCGAAAATCCTAATGGTCACATTATTTGCTAAATCGGTCCGACCGAGTTTGACGATTCGGTGCCACCGAGATTGGCAAGTTGTGTGTAACAGTTAGATTTTATGTGGAGGCTATATATACCCCTCCACCCATTCTTCATTCGTGGAGAGAGCCATCAGAACGTGCCTACACTTCCAACATACATTTTCTGAGAGAGAACCACCTACACTTGTGTTGAGGTCAAGATATTCCATTCCTACCATATGAATCTTGATCTCTAGCCTTCCCCAAGTTGCTTTCCACTCAAATCTTCTTTCCACCAAATCCAAATCCTGTGAGAGAGAGTTGAGTGTTGGGAAGACTATCATTTGAAGCACAAGAGCAAGGAGTTCATCATCAACACACCATTTGTTACTTCTTGGAGAGTGGTGTCTCCTAGATTGGCTAGGTGTCACTTGGGAGCCTCCGACAAGATTGTGGAGTTGAACCAAGGAGTTTGTAAGGGCAAGAAAATCGCCTACTTCGTGAAGATCTACCCTAGTGAGGCAAGTCCTTCGTGAGCGACGGTCATGGTGGGATAGACAAGGTTGCTTCTTCGTGGACCCTTCGTGGGTGGAGCCCTCCATGGACTTGCGCAGCCGTTACCCTTCGTGGGTTGAAGTCTCCATCAACGTGAATGTACGATAGCACCACCTATCGAACCACGACAAAAACATCCGTGTCTCCTATTGCGTTTGCACTCTCCAAACCCTTCCCTTTACATTCTTGCAAGTTGCATGCTTTACTTTCCGCTGCTCATATACTCTTTGCATGCTTGCTTGAATCGTGTTAAGATTGCTTGACTTGTGCTAAGTTGCTAAAATCTGCCAAGAACTAAAATTGGAAAAATGTTAGATTTTTCATTTGGTCAAGTAGTCTAATCAAACCCCCCCCCCCATCTAGACATACTTTCGATCCTACAGAGGGGGCGCCTAGCACACAACAGACAATTGCCTAGCCGTGTGCGGAGGCCCCCTCCATAGTTTACACCCCCGGTCATATTTGCGTAGTGCTTAGGCGAAGCCCTGCAGAGATAACTTCACCATCACCGTGACGACGCCATCGTGCTATCGGAAATCATCCACTACCTCGTTGTCTTGCTGGATCAAGAAGGCGCGGAAGTCACCGAGCTGAACGTGTGCTAAACGCGGAGGTGCCGTACATTCAGTAGTCGATCGGTTGGATCGCGAAGAAAGTTCGACTACATCAACCGTGTTGTGAAACGCTTCCGCTTATGATCTACAGGGGTACGTAGACACACTTCCCCCTCTCGTTGCTATGCATTTCCATGGGTAGATCTTGCGTGTGCGTAGAAATTTTTTTGTTTTTCATGTAACGTTTCCCAACATGACTTAATATAAATTTAGAACTTTTATTGATGTGAAATTAAGGGAATAATGTTTGTTCATAGTATTATCGTCCTCTCTTAAATAGAAGCCCGAATGCACAAGCTGCCTGAGATCTAATGGTACGGAGTATATGGTTTCTTTTAGAATTGTGTTTTAATTTTTTGTTTTTATTTCGCTAAGAACTTGTTCTAGTGGTCGTATTTTAGAAAAACAGTTGTGTTTGAACATCCTCTAGGATTTACAAGGTACACAACATTTCGATTATGTGTTCTTTCAATATAATAATTTTCTATCTAAACCCTACTATCCGAGAAGGCAACCTAACAAGCACTCCTGAGAACAAACATATCTCAACGCAAGTAGCATCTACAACCGGACGCTCCATATCCAGCCCAAATGTCTCGGCGTCCTTCCTGGTAAGAAATTTGTCACCCAACTAGACCTGGCAAATGCAACCCAGACATCCGGACTGTCCGGCACCCCCGTACTTAGCCCATATGTGGGGCGGATACGGGAAGGCCCAGACACGCCCGGACGCATCCGCCAGCTAGGTAGTGGCCCGCTATAGCCCACCATGACCCCGCAAATACCCTATCATCGGACGAAACCCTACTAAAAGCCCTCCATTGCCGTCCCCTCCCCTCCACGTTGGCTAGCTCCAGCAGCCACTCCGGCAATGAATCCGGTCCATCGACTGAGAGGGGCTCTTCAAGGAGGATGGGTCCAGCCACACGAGGCTCCGTATGACGAGGATCTCATGATCTGCATTGCCATCGAGCAGTCGGGATGGACATTTGTAGGAGCTCGAGCTCTGTGCCATCCCAGTGACCCGGCGACACATTGCGGCCGAGCGCGGCCAATCACGCTGTGCGCCGCCCAGAACCGCCGTCTGGCGTGCCACTGCCCTTCCCCTCCGGTCCCAGCTCCTCTCGATCAGCGTTGGGTGCTCATACCCACGCAGAGCCAGTGGATGAGGATGTTGGTGTCGGAGGCCAAAGGCCCCCACAGTGAGAGGTAGCGGCCCACGCAGAGGGCGGTGAAGGCTGGATCCTCCCTCACACGCACGAGATTCACGCTGTTGATCCGGTGGAGCAGCCCCACTGTGATGTCCTTGCCGGTCCTCAACGATGACGGAGACGGACGCGAGGTGCCTCTGCTGCAAGAACACAAAGGCGCTATGGCTTGGCATCGAAAGTTGGAGCGCCTCATGGTGGAGAAGAAGACCGCCAAGGTCAAGGCGACACCACTCATGAAGGATCAGGCCGCCGTCGTTCGACAGCTCGCTAACATCATCTCGCCGGCGTCGGACAACGGTACGACGAGCACACACTTCCCGCCGTGGACGCCTACACGGAGGAGTAATACCACCGATCCGACGAGGAAATGATGATTTCTACCGCCCACTCCGTTGAACTAGTTTATTTTGTACGTAGTTTAATCTGCCCAGTGATGAACTATGTCCCATGAACTATATCTGACGAACTCTGTCTTCTGGGTCCGATTGTGCTATATATATGTAGGTTTGATCCATGTTGCATTTTTTGTATAGTTGCATGGATTGTATGGATTTGGGAGACACACATTTGAGGAGCATGACTTTGAGCAAGGATAAATGAGGGTGATCGCCTGATCGGTCACTGTCCACACACTTCACCGGCGTGTCCGTGGGCTAGGAGCCACATTTGACAATCCTGATTGTTTTTTAGGGACGTATATATAGCATCCTGATTGTTTTTTTTTTGCGATGAATAGCATCCTGATTGTTAAAGCATCTACAACCGGACGCCTCAAACCATCTCTCATACGTCCGCGGATGCGCCTAGTCAGTGACTAGACAGGAGAGAGAAGGAAAGAAGTGACCCAACCGGACACCTCATATCATCCCTATATATCTGGACTGTCCGCGAACCCTCATATCCATCTCAAATGTAGGGAGGATATAAGGGCTCGCGGACGCGCCCGGGCGCTCCTGGTCAGTGCGCCACGTAGGACATGGCCCCACCCTGGACCACCTTTTCTCTTTCTTTATTCATTCTTTTCTTTCTCATTCTTCATCTCCATCAATCACGTGCAAGTGACCGGACATATAAGAAAAAAAATGAGGATTGTGGCTGCGTGGACGAACAAATAGGGGCTCAATGGACATGGCCAATAACTGACCGGGCACATCCGCGGACGTTTGAGGGGTTGAATTAGAGGTAGATGGTTGTAGATGCTCTTAATGCTGACTACGGTGCTGGAGAAAGAGAGGGGGTTGCTTCCACCGCGGCAGCATTCCCCTTGCACCAAGCAACTATGGTTAGAGCAACTCTAGCAGATCTCTTAAAACGTGGAACTGACAATGCGGTTTTGCAGTTCACTCGTTGCCTTGGATACGGGTCAAAAACGTCCGCGAAAGAACAAAAACCGAAACTAAACCTGTAAATTTTGAAATTAGGACTTCGCCGGAGAAATAGAACGACTTCATAGTTCTTGATCATCATACATACTTCATACATAGACTAAATTTAACTAATAGCTACGAGGAGAGGCGTCCACCGCAACCCTATAGCCAAAAATTGGATCACCGGAGACATCCGGGTGCGGTGGCGATGATGCGGCGGCGGACTTCAATCATCGTCGGAGTCGCAGACGAGGTCGACGTACATGTCGTCGTGCTCCTTGGCTTCATGGCGCCATGCTTCTCGGTTGTCGACGAACTCCTTCTCCTTCGCGAGCCCCTGCTCGAGGAGGATGTCTTTGAGCTCGCCTGCCCGTCGACAGCGCTCCTTCGCCTCCTCCTCCTCCCGTGCACTCGCGCGACGATGGCGTGCTCGAAGATGTCTGCCTCCGCCGGGGGGAGGAAGTCCTCCGGCCCGATGACGCCACCGCCCGGCCACACCAGCTCCGCCTTGAGCTCCCGCTTCAGCGCGTGGAGGCTGGGAGCTCCTCCGGCTCCCTTTTCACCGGCATGAGGAGCGGTGTACCATGGGAACTTGATCCCCCGACGGAGGAGCTGCCCGCGGCGGAGGAGCTTCCCGCGCCGGAGGACAGATGGCGGAGGTCGTATTCCTCCGTCTCGCAGCGGAGGAGCAACGGTGGCGGCTGTAGGCCGCGGTTGGTGTACTTCTTTGCCGCCCGCTTCCCCACGCCGCCCGCTCTGACACACCGCTGGCGCTCGGGGTCGTCGCTACTGGCGGATCTGTGGCCGGAGCTCCACATCCTGCGGCACATGGTGGCTTGCGACGGCGGATTCCGACTCACCGACGGCGAGAAATGGAGAAGGGGATTGGGGAATCGCGAC
>NC_057801.1:598741913-598752775 GCF_018294505.1 Triticum aestivum
GGAATTTTACATTTTAAGGAGTCTGTTAGAGTTACTCCTAGCACCGGAAAGTAAAAGATGCGCGTGGACACGAGTGACGCAAGCGCGGACGCAATGAAACGCAACCACCGGTGGGTTCTTTTCCGTCCTTGAGCACGAAGACGCCAAGCCCGGCTGCATGTAGGCCTTGACCGGACCAAATCCAACCTAACTAGTTTTTTTTTTTTTTGAAGCTCCCAACCTAACTAGTTGGTTCTACTAACCGTACGTGCGCCAGATCCAGCCATATTAACGTCACATCCATGACAAGCGTTCCGTGACTCTGATTGGTCAGTGAAGTTTGTCGAATGTGCTGTGTATCGACAAACAGCAGGAGAGGAGGCTGCTGTAGAGTAAAGTGCTCCTATTTCGTTCCGCCGTGCACGAGGTGCCTGCATGAACATCCTATATGGCTATGTACCTCGAGTTTGATCGATGCAGAGCTAGAACAGGGGCGTTGTACCAATGCTCGACATGACGCCTTTCCACAATAGTTTGTGTCAGCTGATTTGCAATGACCCTGTACCCCTGGGGAGAGGACGCTGCGGTGTTCGGGATGGTGCGGCTTGGACCGTGCCGGTGCGCGGCTTAAATAACCGTGGCCAGGTTAGGCGGAGGGACGGTCTGCTTGCTTCAATGGGTGTAGCTACTTGAGTCGTCTGATTCCTCTTTACCGAAGAAGCCCGTGCTTGAAATAATCGAGCACGGGCTTTTCTGGTCAAAACATATCTTACAGGTCCTTGAGAAAAAAAAAGGATAGAAAAGGAATTAGGGCGTTGCCGAAGGCAATGGTCCAGCTTGTGTGAATGGATTTCATTGTTTTTTTATATTCCACTATTTATTCAATTAGGGGGTGTGGAAATAGCTACAACTAAATGTGAAAAATTATTTAGTTTAGAATTAGTCTTTAATTTAGGCCGCAGGTTTCTACAAATTAGGTTAGGCAAGAACCATGCTTTCACAAAAGTGGCGGTCCGAATCCACTCTGACAAAATAAAATAACAGTAAGGAATTGAATCTCTATTGAAGGTATCCTTTCTTTAAAAACACATGAACGGGCTAACCGGACTGTTGCTTACTCTTGCGCTTCGACGATAGTATTGTCTCCATCTTTCCCCCACCCAGGGGTTAGGGTTATGGCTGGTGTTAGTTTCTCAGGACACGGCGTCCGCATTGAAGCGGTGGCGACGCCCGAGAAGTCGCGTCCGCCTGCGATGTTTTTTCGTCCGGTCAAATTGCGACATCAATGCCGGACGCCGCATGCTCTGGGCAGGCATGATTACGATGCGGTGCGTGGTGTGGAAAGAGCGGGAAGGGCGAGTGGGTGGTTTGGGCGGGCCAAGACGGTCAGAAGAGGGCTGGGAGCGGTTCAGACTCCCGTAAAGCCCCACACCCACGTTTGTGTCCGGTTTACGGGGAAAATCACGTCCGGACCGTGTCGCAGACCGATACAGGACCGCGTTGGATGGCTTCCGCGGTCCATACATATGTGGTATTGTTTGCGAGTCCACCTTGGATATGCCTAACTATCGTCGAGAAAGAAATGTCTGTCGAACTCCCCTCCCACCTACCTTCCTCGTCCGCGTCACTCCCGTGAGTGGCCGGCCTGGCATCGTTCTCATACACATCTTCATCCCCGATCTCCCCTCTCCCCTCCTCGCCGCCATCGAAGAGACCTGTTGGGTGAACTCTGGGTGGCGGCGAGGCTCTCATTCCTCCCATGCATGGCGCTGACGTGTGACATGGCACACCGTGTGGAGTGCGGCGATGGGGCTACCAGCAATGTGTGATGGCGCAAGCACGGTGACTGCATGGCAATGGCGGGCGCGCTTGTGGTGGGAGCGCCACAAATCAGGCTAGTTGGCGGCCATGGGCAACGACCTCTTTGTGAGCGAAGGGATGGGTTGGGAGCTACCATTCCCCGCGTCTCACGGCGGAAAGCGAGCAATCACGCACCTTCCCTTGTGTGTACGCTTTTGCTGACCCTGTTTGACTTCGAAAAGTGTGGGGCGGGGCACTCTTGTTTTCTTTTGTTTCTTTTTTAACTTCAAAAATGGTTCATGAATCCCAAATTCGAAAAGAATGTTCATGATTTCAAAAAGAAAATATGAAATAAAAAAATGTTCATGAATTTGGAAATGTTCTTGGATTCTGAATACCTTCTCGGATTTCAAAAAAAATTACTAGTTTCCAAAAACTGTTCATGAATTTGATTTTTTCCGAATGTAAAAAAATTAAGTTCATGTCCCCAAATTTTAAAATGTTTGGGATTTGAATAAATATGCCGAATTTTTAAAAAATGTTCCTAGATTTCAAAAAAAGTTCATGATTTTCAAATTTGTTCCTGTATTTCAAAAATGTTCACTAGATAAATAATGTTCATCCACTTGTAAAATGTTTCCAAATTTCAAAAAATATTCTAAAATTAAAATATGTTCCAATTTTAAAATATTTGTGAATTAAAAAATTATTCATGTTTGTTTAAATTCATGAAATAAAAATAAGAATAACAAACCAAAATAAAAATGCAGAAAAACCCTGATTTCGGAAGGTTCTAGGACCTTTCCAAAACCGGAAGATGAGCCTTGCTAACTGGACCGGCCCAACCGTAACTAGCGGGGCACTACACAGGTGCGCGTTTGATCGAGATTTCCCACCTAACCTGGGGCAATTCCTATTTGACGCCCGCAGGCGTCAAAAGGAGGAGCCTTCGCGGAAGCAAGTGGCCACTTAGGCCGGTCCACGTATGGATTTCATTTGCTGCTGTTTTCCTTGTTTCTTGTGTGTGTTTTCTTGCGTGTTTTTTCTTTGCTTTTCTTCTATGTTTTTTTTGCTTCCAGTTTTTTCACTGCTTTGGGCGGTTTTCAGTTGTTTTGTTTCGGTTTTTTATTTTTCTGTTTTGATTCTTTTTATCCTTTCATTTTCTTTCTTTTACGTTTCCTTTTGTATTTTCTGTTTCTGTTCTTCTTCTCATTATTGTGTATTTGTATAAAATGTTCACCGTGTCTTACAAAAATCTTCAATGTATTAAGAAAATGATCACCGTATATTATGACATAGTTCACCTTGCACTGTAAAATTGTTCATTGTGTATTATATTATATTATTAAATTGTTCAACCTATATTTAGAAAATATTCATTATGTATTACAAAAATGTTCATTGTATATTATTAAATTATTCAACCTATATTGGAAAATGTTCATTATGTATTACAAAAGGATTCATTGTATATTATGAAATTGTTCAACGTATATTTAGAAAATGTTCATTGTGTATTTAAGTTTTTTTCATCATATATTAAAAATTGTTAACATATACCCATAAAATAACCATTTTAGTATTTTAAAATTTTCAGTATTTTATTACAAAAACTTTCACTGTATTTTAAATTTTCTTCAACGTATATTATGAAAATGTAGAACACTTTTTATAGTATTTGCCCCTGTACGTTCTACTTTAAGCTTGGCGCTGCATATAAACATTTGAGGTAGCTAGGTCGGCTGGTTAGCCTCACTGTATTCTAGCAAGTAGTCGTCGGTTCGATCCCACGAGTGTGCTTCGCTCACAGCGAGATGGTGATTGGGCCGGTCTGTGTGCGTGTCGCTTCAGCGAAGTCGCAACGATCGGACCCTAGTGCAAGGAGGGGCGCCCCTTTCAAATGTTAAAAACCTTTTGGGATTTAAAAAACGGTTCGATAATTCAAAAAAAATGTTCACGACTTTGAAAAATGTTCAAACATCAAAACAGAGTTAGTGATTTAAAAATATGCTCATGATTTTGATTGATTTTCTGGAAAATAAAAAATTCTCACAGATTCGAAAACACGATCCCGATTTTTTCAATGCATATTAAAATGATGATTGTAAAATTTGATAAATGTTCATGAGTTCAAAAAATGTTAAAAATCTAAACAATTTTTTCAGAAATAAAAATGTTAACAATTTTACACAAATGTTTCAGAGATCAAAAAATGTTAACGAATTCACAAAATATTTGTGATTTTGAAAAACTTTTGTGATTGATGAAAACATTCATGATTTTGACAAAATGTTCGTGAAAAAATCAGACTTTTAAAAATATTTGGAAAATCATAAATTGTTTGCAGGTTAAAAAATGTTCTTGATTTTAAAAATATTTGAAAAATCATAACATGTTCCGGATGCAAAAGTTGTTCGTAATTTAAAAAAAAATCATGTATTGATTTGTTTTTTTCATATTCAAAACAAGTTGAAGATTTCAACATATTTACAAATTTGAAAAAATGTTCACCAGAATGAAAAATAAAGAAAAAAACAAAAGGAAAGGGGAAATGAAATAAAGATGAAAGAACAAAAAACAAACTAAAAAGGAAGAATATAAAATAAAAAAACAGTTCTGTTTTTGGTATTCTCACCCAACTTTATTAATGCATAATGTTCATAAGTACAAGGGAAATATCATATAGATTCCCAATGAAACATGGCGTCCTATCTATAGATTACATGCAAACTTGGCGAAAGTGTGCGCTTCAAAATGAAAACTCCTACGCTCGAATGTAAATTTACAAGATTGAAATCCAGCCTTGTGCTCCAATGTTTCACGTAGAATTGTACCATGACTTCCTCTGGAACGCTGCTCAATGTCCTTCACCACTACTTGATAATCTGAGGGTTTAGAACCTTCCCAAAACAGGCCAGTAAAAACCCGAACTAGGCCGGCCCATACAGCATCCGTACGACTTGGGTGGGGGGTACGCATTCACTATGGGCGCTTCTATATCTCGCTTGACGCGAGACAGGGGGAAGCCTTTGCACGTTTTTTGATTCGTTCCATTTTTTATACTTCCAAATATTCTATATGAATTTATTAAAAAAATAATTTTACATAAAACATTCGAAGAAATGTTAACTAAGCATATAAAAAATGTTAAATGTGTACATAGAAATTTTTTCTCATGTACCAAAAAATATATACAAGAAAATACAATATCTATGAAATTTTTTGATCTTGTATTAAAAAAGTTAATCTATCATTTGAAAAATGTTAAATAAATATTTAAAAATGTTAATCAAGTATTTGAGAAATGTTAAATGTGTATAGAAAAAAATGTTGACACTGTATTAAAAATAATATTAAACAAGTATCTGAATTTTTTAATCAAACATTTGAAAAATATTAAATGTTTAGAGAAAAATATTGACCATTTATTAAAAAAATGTTAATTTTGAAATAGAAAAATGTTAATCAAGCACTTGAAATGTTAAATGTGTACAGGAAAATATTGACCATGTATTTACAAATGTTAATCTTGTATTTGAAAAATATTAGTCAAGCATTTGAAAAATGTTAAAAATGTGTATGAAAAATATTGGCCATGAATTCAAGAAAATGTTAACTTTGTATTTGAAAAATGTTATATGTGTATTAAAATATGTATTAGATAGATGCCAAAAATGTAAAATGTGCATGGAAAAAAGTAGACATTAAAGATTTAAGTTTTCAAAAAATGGTAATCATGTATTCCAAAATGGTAAACATGTATATAAAAAATATTTCCGATGTATAAAAAAATGTTGAAATGTGTTGAACAAAAAGGAAATCGATGAAAAACGAGAAAGAAACTAAGAAAATGGAAAAAACCTACAGAAAAAGAAAAAACAAAGAAACCCGAAAAGATAAAATGAAACCAAAGAAAACAAATGCAAACGAATGGGAACAGAGATGCCGAGAAAGAAACAAAGAAAACGAGGAAGAGCAAGAAAGAAACCAAAGAAAAATAAAAAAATGAAGAAAGAGAGAAAAGCAAAAAAACCATTGAAAACCGAGAAAGAATAAAACGAAAAAACAAAAGAAAAATTAGTGAAAACCGTGAAGAAAACAAAGAAAGCTGGTGAAAGAACGAAGAAAACCAGAAAAAATGATGAAGATACATATAGAAATAAAAGAAAATAAAAAAATTGGACCAAAGTTGTATGTGCATCGCGCGAGACTACAACCAGCGGTCTTCGAATGTAGAGCGATCGAAAAACCCTGAACAAACAGGCCAACCCTAGTCACCGGCACCCCGTTCTGCTGTCGTCGTGTGCCTCCTCTATGCCAACCCTAGCCGCGGACACCCCTAGTCACCACGGTTCCTAGCTCACCGACGCCCTGGTTGCCCACAGCACGCCGGCGCATGGTAACCTCCTTCCCACGGCTCCTCCTTCCTATTCCTTATGCTTCTTCCTATTTCCTCTTCCTTCTTTGCCTCCCTCCTTCTTCCTCCTCCTCCACCATGTTCCTACCGTTTCTTCCTCTTTTCCTTGTTCAATAGCAAATGTGCTATTTTTTTTCTTTTGTGTGAAATGCCATGCTATAAATTATTTAGCCACTGTTCTATGATGTATAACAATTGTGTCACTGCTTGTTCTTTAGTATGTATTTGTTGTTATCATGGATCAAATGTTGTGTCCATCATTTATTTTCCTAAAACATGAAACACTTAATTGTTTTGATATTTTAGATGGATTGGCAAGAAAGTGACGATGACTAATTGTGAGAGAAATAGAGCATCTGTTGTGACTGAGGAAGATCCATCTAGTGTAGCAATATGTTTGATGTTGTGCGAGATTGTAAGTGCTATCAACAACTCGTACCATGCAGAAAAGCACCCCCAATTTTTATAAGGCTGTCATGGACCTTGAAGTGTTTCCTCTTGCCGGGCGTTGGCTGTTTTGGACTATCTCATGAAATTTAAGGGGAAATGCCTTAATTTAATGAAGATGGATTGTGAAGTTCGCAAAGCATCATCCCAGCGTATCTTGGAGAAGAATCCCAATCTTATTTGTGTTGATGTTAGTTGTAGTATGTTGAGAAACTATCTCTTTTGTAATCCCTGTTATAAGTTGATTTTGAAATGAGGCTATGTAATATGAATCTAGTGATGTAATGGTACATTGTATGATGTTTTATTCATGAGATTATGTTGAAATTTGACGCTATAATGTTGAGATTATATGTCGAAATGATGATGCTTTATTGCTGGAATTATGTGTTAATTGTTGAATTTTTTTCTTCATATTTACATATTGTCAAAATGTTGATTGAATATTGTCTGCATAGTCTTGTTTATCATGTATCTGTAACTATTGTGGTATCCTAACCATCTTCAGAGGAGGTAACCACATCTGACTCAGATACATGCTACCAAACATAGTCACGGCCCAGCATGTGTGTCTAGCTGGAGACTACCAAACAAAGTTTGAGCTCAACATATTTCAGCACGTACATCACCACCAATCGACATCATGGGCATGTTTGGTTGCCGTAGCTACTTTTACCTACATTGCATGTGTGTCTCAGTTGAGCCTCGTTGAGGAAAAACAAGGGAACAATCATCATCTGCACATCCTTTGGTTGTCCGCATCTAGGTTTCCTACATTAGGGGGTCATTTTTGGCATGGCGTTTGGTGTCCTGCATTGGCTCGGCTCATGCAACTACACGGTGTTTGATTGTATAGAAGAGATATGGTTAAGAGTTGATAGCTACACATAACACATAGAGTTACACATTGCCATGACGACTATGGTGGACGATGGCGATGACGCAAGCAACTAGTTCATTGCTTCACCGTCGGCCGTGGCACCGCAGTCACCGTCCACCGTGTCATACGGTGGCACGGCGAACTAGTTGCTTGCATCATCGCCATAGAGAAAGTCCACGCAAAGTGACGAATAGAAGGGCGCCAAGGCAAATGACAGGAGAAAAAAATAAAGTGCGCGTGTCATGGCTACGACAAGTAGCATGTAGGCATGCATGACGAACATGGCGATGACTAGCAGCATGAAGGCACTAACGGAGAAGATGAGCACCGAGCAGTCGCTGTCGTTGTAGAAGCACAACTCCACCTGTGCCCCACTCCCGACCATGGTCATCAAGTAGTTGGACACCTGCCGCGAGCCAAGAAGCCCAAGAAGCAACAACACGAGCTAGCTAAGCTAGCAAAGTCATGGGAGAGGAGGCCGAGAGGAACAACACCAGTATTGGTGCCAGTGTAGTAGGACGCATGAGAGAAGGCATAGAGGCAGCGACGCCGCGTCCGACACGATGAACACGGAGTTATGGTGAGCGATCCCGTCAGCGACACAACAAACTAGTTGCTAGCTTCGTCATCGCGAGAAAGTCCATGCAAAGAGACGAATAGGAGGGCGCCGAGGCAGAGGACATATGAGAAAAAATACAGTGCGCGCGCCATGGCGATGTTAGTGCAGTAGGATGTCCGTGCGGCGATGAAGCCAATATAGCAAGTCGCGGGAGAGGAAACCAAGAGGAATGATGTCGGCGGTGACATCACTGTAACCAGAAGCAGGACAAAGAGGAACGATTAAGGAGTGTCTAAAACCAGACCACATATATGCATACGTGCAATCACGAGAAAGATGTAGATCTACTTGTCTACGACCGTCGAAACAGAAAAAATGCAACCCGAAAGACGTGCGAAACTGCGAGATGAAGCTATTGGTTAAAGGAAATTTCAAGCGGCCGACTCTGCGTGATGAATTTGACAAAATTAATAAAAATATCTCTAAACATGAACATGCAATTGAACATTTACAATGGATGAAACTATGAATCGATCGCCTGAATGGAACCATAACATCGAAATGCTTCTTTTTCGTGTAGACCTTACCTTGAACCGAAACACCGTTGTGTAAATTAGAAGGGACTATAAGTGAATAAGATTAGGCAAGGTCACCTACACACGTATCAAACAAAAAGAGGCTACATCACTGGACCAACCCATGTACACTCTTTTGCATCCCTCAAGTCTAGCTGAAATTGTTGATTTGGGAGTTCCTAGTGATACATGCCCAGAGGTGCTTTAAGATTCATTCTATGCAGATTCAACACAGGTTGAGCTCTCCTGCTCAGAGCCCTGCACGCACTATGCTGCAGGGCCAACTATTGGCCAACACCTATCCTCGCAGGGCCCACCTTTTAGTAAACTATGTTTTCGTTTTTCCTAGTTCATTGAAAATTCTCTCTCTTCCTTATCTCGGCGGAGGCCTGTCCTCGGCTCGGCCGTGTCGTCGTCTCAAAGGCCGGTGTCCTGGACGAGTCAGTCCAGTACTGCTTCGTTGTGGAGCAACTGTCCCGGCAGCATACGAGGATTCTTGGATGGCACTCAGCTGGGACGCGTCGAGGCTCGCGCGATGACCTATGGCTGTCGGAGCACGGCGATGCTGACCAAGTCTTACTGCCGACGACAGCGGCAACACCAACATATTTCATAACATGGCAATCATGGCCGGCACTGATCAATACGGTTTACCCGAAGATGCGCTGGTAGAGCTGAAGGGAATATGCCCTAGAGACAATAATAAAGTTGTTATTTTATATTTCCTTATTCATGTTAAATATTTATTATTCATGCTAGAATTGTATTCTGAAAACTTGATACATGTGTGGATACATAGACAAAACACCGTGTCCCTAGTAAGCCTCTACTAGACTAGGTCGTTAATCAAAGATGGTTAAGTTTCCTAACCATAGACATGTGTTGTCATTGGATGAACGGGACCACATCATTAGGAGAATGATGTGATGGACATGACCCATTCGTTAGCTTAGCATTATGATTGTTCAGTTTTATTGCAATTGCTTTCTTCATGTCAAATACATATTCCGCCGACTATGAGATTATGCAACTCCCTGATACCGGAGGAATGCCTTGTGTGCTATCAAACGTCACAACGTAACTGGGTGATTATAAAGATGTTCTACAGGTATCCCCGAAGGTGTTTGTTGGGATAGATCGAGATTAGGATTTGTCACTCCGAGTATCAGAGAGGTGTCTTTGGGCCCTCTCGGTAATACACATCATAAGAAGCCTTGCAAGCAAAGTGACTAATGAGTTAGTTGCAGGATGATGTATGGATGATGTATTATGGAACGAGTAAAGAGACTTTCCGGTAATGACATTGACCTAGGTATGAAGATACCGGCGATCGAATCTCGGGCAAGTAACATACCGATGACAAAGGGAATACCGTATGTTTTCATAATGGTTCGACCGATAAAGATCTTCGTAGAATATGTGGGAGCCAATATGAGCCTCTAGGTTCCACTATTGGTTATTGACCAGAGAGGTGTCTCAGTCATGTCTACATAGTTCTCGAACCCGTAGGGTCCGCACGTGTAACGCCCCAGATATAATTTCCATATTTGTATCCAACTCTTGCCGTCTCCGACGCTTAGTTATATTTATTTCTCGGGTTCGGGTCTTTGTCTCCGTGTGTTGTTTTCTTTTTCATGCATCTCATACCATGTCATCACGTGCCTTGCATTTGCATACATGTTCATCTCATGCGTTCGAGCATTTTCCCCGTTGTCCGTTTTGCATTCCGGCGCTTTGTTCTCCTCCGGTGGTCATTTCTAGTCTTCTTTCGTGTGTGGGGTTTAAACATTTCCGGATTGTACCGAGACTTGCCAAGCGGCCTTGGTTTACTACCGGTAGACCGCCTGTCAAGTTTCGGGTCATTTGGACTTCGTTTGATACTCCAACGGTTAACCGAGGGACCGAAAAGGCCTCGTGTGTGTTGCAGCCCAACACCCCTCCAAAATTGTCCCAAAGCCCACCAAACTCTGCTCCATGCCCTAGAGCGTTCGATCACGATCGTGTGGGCGAAAACCGCACCTCATTTGGACTCTCCTAGCTCCACTTATGCCTATATATACACCCCCTCCGAAATCCACGGTTCTTCTCCCCCCTAACCCTAGATCCAACTCCTCCCGCCGCCGCCGGACAAAAATCGCGCGCCGACGTGTCCGCCTGGCTCCGCGGGACGAATCCGCCGCCGCCACATGTCCCGGGGCCGGTCCC
>NC_057801.1:598753257-598762605 GCF_018294505.1 Triticum aestivum
GCTCCGTCTACTTCCTCTCCGGCCGCCGCCGTCGTCTACAGGAATCCCGACGAATCCGCCGCCGTCTCGGGCCGCGTGCCCGAACCCTAGATCTGGATCCTGGGGTAGTTTTTTTTTCACTAAGTCCCTAGATTTTTACTCCATATGCTCCTGTTCGAGGACCCGTATCTCCACATCCGTAGCTCCGTTTTGTGCATATGATATATCAAAATCTTCGCCTCGACATGTACATCATTCCTTTCCATTGCATCATTTGCATTTGAGGTCATCTTGATACCCAAAATTCTGTTAGAAGGAGGCTTCGTGAGTTAGATTGCAGATCCGTTAGTTCATCATGCACTTTTGTCATTTTTGCCATGTTTAATTCGTGCATGATATGCCTGTACCCCATTGGGATGAATTGTTAAGCATTTTGTCTTCTTTCCAGAGGTGCCATTCATGCATTTTTAGGATGTGTGTGTTGTCTTGTGCAAGCTTGCGAAGAGAGGTACCTGAGATTGCTGATTTCAGAGACTTAGTGATTTTCACTAAGTCTGGGATATTTTAGTTCATGATGCTATATGTCCAGCTTGTTTCCTAGTGATCCGTGCCTCTTTTGAGGATGATCAGTAAGGGAGTTTTGATATTTATGTTATGCTCTATCCATCCATGTCTTTGTTTACATATGTGGAGTGCTCTAGGTTGACTCAATCGAGCTCAACTTTTGCTTCGTTGTTAATCTGGGCAGATCGTCAACTTGTTTGCGATTTTGCCGATGCTACCGTTAGTGTTCCATGCATGCTATGCCTTTGTTCTTGCCATGTGTAGCTAGCACATTGTGCCTTCTTGCTGGTTATATGCTTTCCTTACCATGACTTGCACCGTAGTGAGTGCATCGAGCTCGTTTACATGCCTTCGTGGGTTAAATTTCAGCATGTCTCAGTTTTCACTAAGTCTGAAAACTGATTGTGTTCGAGCGATGTTCGTGAGCTCGGTAGAGTATTTTGTGAACCCTTTTGGCCCCAGGTCACTTTGGGTGTTTTGTTAAGCTTGTTGAGTAGCTCCATGCCATGTTCTTACTTGTCATGTTCAGGTTTTCTATCATGTTGTTTTGCTGCTCCGAAGAGAGCATCGTGATCTGAAATTTCAGACTAGTGTTAATTTCACTAAGTCTAGAATCTGTTTTGCATTTGCGTTTTAGCCATGCTTGTTTGAACCTCTTAATGGATGAATTGGCCGTGGCTCAGTGCTAGTGTTTTGTCAACCATCTTGTGTACTTCACTGCCATGTATTTTGTTTTCATGTTTGGTGGCTGTAGCATGTTCGTTTCGTTGCATTTAGATGCCTACTTGCTGTAAATCGCATACCGGTGTCATATCTTAAAACGCTTGCCATTTCCAAACCGTGGCTCCGATTCCAATGATCTTTATATCGTTTTCAATCGATTTCATCCCCTCTATCCAGTGGCACACTTGGTTTTCCAAGTTGATGCCAGGTTCATGCATTTCCTGTCATATCTTGCATTTTGCATCCCGCATCGCATCCCGCATAGCATATCGTCATTTCATCATATTGCTTGGTCTTGCCCGTGGTTGATTGTATCCTTGTTGCTTGTTTGTCTTGTTGGGTAGAGCCGGGAGATGAGTTCGCTACCGAGGAGCCCGTTGAGTTTGCTTGTGAGGATCCAGTCAACTCTGACAACTGTGCAGGCAAGATGATCATACCCTCGAAATCACTACTATCTTTGCTATGCTAGTTTGCTCGCTCTTTTGCTTTGCCACTGCTACGATGCCTACCATTTGCTTGTCAGCCTCCCAATTGCCATGTTGAACCTCTAACCCACCATTGTCCTAGCAAACCGTTGATTGGCTATGTTACCGCTTTGCTCAGCCTTCTTATAGCGTTGATAGCTGCAGGTGAAGATTGGAGCCGTTCCTTGTTGGAACATTTATTTACTTGTTGGGATATCATTATATTGCTATGTTATCTTAATGCATCTATATACTTGGTAAAGGGTGGAAGGCTCGGCCTCTCGCCTAGTGTTTTGTTCCACTCTTGCCGCCCTAGTTTCCGTCATATCGGTGTTATGTTCCCGGATTGTTGCGTCCCTTACACGGTTGGGCTATAATGGGAACCCCTTGAAGGTTCGCCTTGATTAAAGCTTTTCCAGCAATGCCCAACATTGGTTTTACCATTTGCCACCTAGCCTCTTTTCCCTTGGGTTTCCGGAGCCCGAAGGTCATCTTTATTTTAGCCCCCCACGGGCCAGTGCTCCTCTGAGTGTTGGTCCGAACTAGAGCCCTGTGCAGCGCCACCTCGGGGAAACTCGAGGTTTGGTTTTAGTTGTACGGATTGCTCATCTGAGTGTGCCCTGAGAAAGAGATATGTGCAGCTCCTATCGGGATTTGTCGGCACATTCGGGCGGTGTTGCTGGACTTGTTTTAACCTGTCGAATCATCTTGTTGTACCGAGATACCGAGTCTGATCGGTGTGTCTTGGGTGGAGGTCTATTCCTTCGTTGACCGTGAGAGCTTGTTATGGGCTAAGTTGGGACCCCCCTGCAGGGATTGATCTTTCGAAAGCCGTGCCCGCGGTTATGGGCAGATGGGAATTTGTTAATGTCCGGTTGTAGATTACTTGAACTAAACTTAATTAAAATGAATCAACCATGTGTGTTACCGTGATGGCCCCTTCTCGGCGGAGTTCGGGAAGTGGACACGGTGTTGGAGTTATGCTTGCGCAGGATGTTCCTTTAGCTTCTCGCTCGTGCTTCGCCTTCTCTTCTCGCTCTCTTTTGCGTATAAGTTAGCCACCACATATGCTAGCCGCTTGCTGCAGCTCCACATATATTTGCCTTATCCTGTCCCATAAGCTTAAATAGTCTTGATCGCGTGGGTGTGAGATTGCTGAGTCCCTGTGGCTAACAGATACTACAACTCCAGATGCAGGTCCAGGTGTTTCTGCTCCAGTTGACGATTACGAGCTCAAGTGGGAGTTCGACGAGGACTCTCAGCGATACTACGTGTCTTTTCCGGATGATCAGTAGTGGTGCCTAGTTGGGGTTATCGATTCAGGACCTTGTCGCACGTTGGGTTCTTTTCTATTTTGGCGCCGTAGTCGGGCCATGAGTGTTTGTTTGATGGAGGTTATTTATGTACTCTGATGTGACGTGGCGAGTGTAAGCCAACTATGTTATCTCCCCCTTTTATTATATATTACATGGGATGTTGTAATGATTGCCTGACTTGCGACATTGCTTTCAATGCGGTTATGCCTCTAAGTCGTGCCTCGACACGTGGGAGCTATAGCCGCATCGAGGGCGTTACAAGTTGGTATCAGAGCCTTCCCCGACCTTAGGAGCCCCATTGCTTGATCGTTTTTAGCAGCCGAGTTGTGTCTAGAAAAATGTTTTGAGTCCTTAGGAATTATATATCGGAGAGCTTAGGAATTCTTTTTACTTCCCAGTCTCCTCATCGCTCTGGTAAGGCATCCTGGCGTAGAGTTTTGACTCTTCTCTTCTCAAATTTCACTAAAAAAAATTTTAGGATCACGCGAGTATCTTGGATTTGTTCCGATGGTTTTGTGACGAGAACATTGTTCTTGGTGCCTCCTGTCTTTAGGGGTTGTGGCAGTGTCCCGGGGAGTTGAGCTCCGAGGTGTTGTCGTCACAATTTTATCGTTGCAATTCTGGTATACTTGAGATATGTTCGCCGACATCGAAAATCTCTTTTATGCAGTTCGTTGGTGAGATAACCTCGACGCCACCCAGTACTGGGGCGGGAGTTCGGGAGTATCGCCATAACTTGTATAACGGATGCTTTTCGAAGGTTGAGGTAGATGGTTTCCGAAGTTTTTCTTGGTTATGTGTTGAAGGATGGATACAGTTGGATGTAGGATTTGCTAGTTTGGGTGAGATATTGTGCTTCCCCTGTATCCCCAACACCTGATTGCATAACCGGAAAGGTTCGGGAGTTTCATAGGTGGGAATTCTAGTAGCTCTAGTTCTTCTTCCACGGATATTGGTTTGAGATTGGGATTTCTTACCGATTATTCGTTCTTGATCCGTACCTTGTTGAATTATTTCTCTTCCTTAATTCTACGTGGCTTCTCAATTTATGGATATGTGACCATTTGAAGAGGAATGCATTCGTTCATTTTGTTCGGATGTGAAGACTATATGTTACAATTTTCATTCCGTTGGATTCAACTTCTATATTGTTGTCTATCAATGTGCTAATGGTGGTCAACCTCTTCAGGATGGCTCCTCCAACGCGCATGACTCCGAATCCTGATCCGCCTCCACCTCCGCCTCCTCCGGAAGCATGGCAAGCTGTGATGGCCGCTACTAATGCAAATACACAGTTGATCATGCAAATTCTCCAAGAGCGGAATCAAGGCAGTCAAGGGAATCAAGGCAACAATCAGCACCACTTTGCTACACTGAACCAGTTCCTTGCTAATGGCCCAAAGACGTTCAGCGGTTGTGTTGAGGCTACCGATGCTGACGATTGGCTAGTGGATCTGGGCAAGCATTTTGAATGCAGCAACTTCAGGCCTGAAGATTTCGTCAAGTTCGCTTCTTTCCAGCTCAAAGATCAGGCTGCAGAGTGGTTCCAGCAGTACAAGGATTCCAGAGGTGGACGTTTGATCACTTGGAATGATTTTCGTCAAGATTTCCGCGCTCATCACATTCCTCAAAGTGTGGTTGAGAGTAAGCGTCAGGAATTCCGCAATCTGAAGCAAGGCTCTTTGTCTGTCTATGACTACAACAAGTTGTTCCAAAAGCTCGCCCGTTTTGCCAAGCAGGATGTTCCTGATGAGAAGAGCATGATCTATCAGTTCAGGGGTGGTCTTCGTGAGGAAATTCAGCTCGCTCTTGTCCTCTTTGAGCCGTTGAGATACGATGAGTTCTACAACATGGCACTGAAGCAAGAGGCTGCTCAGATGAGGTGTGATGCTTCCAGGAAGCGTGCCAGAGATGTTACTCCGTCTTCCTCTACTCAAGTGGTCAAGCAGCAGAAGTATTGGCTTCCTCCTCCTCCGTTCCGTCAGCCGTTTCAGCAGAAGAGCAAAGGTGGGAGTGGTTTCTCCCACCCACCCAACCCAGGCTTTCAGAACAAGTCTTCGTCTCAAGCGCCAAGACCGAGTGCTCCGTATCACCGTCCGCTTTCAGAGGTCACGTGCAACAAGTGCCAACAGAAGGGTCACTATGCCAACAAGTGTACCAACCAGAGGCGTCTTCCTCCTCCTCCTCCTGTCAGATCGGCAAGTACAGCTGTGGTCAAGCACAATCCCAAGCACGCCAAGGTCAATATGGTGAATGCAGCTCAGGCAGAGGATTCTTCAGATGTGATCATGGGTAACCTTCCTGTTAATGATATTCCTGCAAAATTTCTTTTTGACACTGGTGCATCGCATTGTTTCATCTCAAGACCTTTTGCTTCCAAGCATGATTTTGTTACTCAAATGTTGCCGAGACCGTTGTCTATTGACTCTCCGGCCAGCCTCTTGACATCTCGAGTGTGTATTCCGGATGTTACAATCACTTTGGGCGACTGCAAGTTTCTCTCTTCTCCGGTGGTTCTTGGCAATTCTGACATTGATCTTATTCTTGGGATGGACTGGCTCTCTAAGCATAAAGCTCAGCTTGATTGTGCAACCAGGCAGATTCAACTGACTCATTCGTCTGAGGATGTAATTGTCTTTGCTGCTCGGGATGATACCATCCGGTTGTTTTCTCTCAATGAGAAGGGTGAATTGGATGCTATTTCGCAGATTCCGGTTGTTTGTGAGTATCAAGACGTTTTTCCAGAAGAACTTCCAGGGATGCCTCCAAACCGGCCGGTTGAATTTGTTATTGAACTTGAGCCCGGTACGGAACCTGTGTGCAAACGTCCCTACAAGCTCGGCCCCAAAGAGTTGAAGGAGTTGAAGAAACAACTCGATGAGCAAGAAAGATTGGGTCTCATTCGGCCTAGTACTTCTCCGTGGGGTTGTGGTGTTCTTTTTGTGAAGAAGAAGGATGGATCGAGTCGACTTTGTGTTGATTACCGTCCAGTAAACAAGAAGACCATCAAGAACAAATACCCACTTCCCAACATCAATGAGCTGTTCGAACAACTCAAGGGTGCTCAAGTATTCTCCAAGCTTGATCTCCGTATGGGTTATCATCAGATTCGTATTCGTGAGCAAGATATTCCCAAGACGGCGTTCAGAACAAGCTTTGATTCATATGAATACACCGTCATGTCTTTTGGCCTCGCAAACGCTCCTCCGACGTTCTCTCGCATGATGAACTTCATCTTCAGCCCCTACACCAATGAATTCGTTTTGGTCTATCTCGACGACATTCTGGTTTTCTCGAAGAACAAGGAAGATCATGCCAAGCACTTGCGTTTGGTTCTTGACAAGCTCAGGGAACATCAGTTCTACGCCAAGTTCTCCAAGTGTGAATTTCGGCTCGATGAGGTTCTTTATCTTGGTCATATCATCTCTGCCAAGGGCATTTCCGTGAATCCTGAGAAGGTGTCCGCAATTGTGAATTGGGAACCTCCTCAGAACGTGAAGCAACTCCGCAGTTTCCTCGGTCTCGCAAGCTATTGCAGAAGATTCGTTGAAAACTTTTCTAAGATCGCCAAGCCTCTCTCAAATCTTCTTCAGAAGCACGTCAAGTATGTTTGGTCTCCGGAGTGTGATATTGCTTTCAACACTTTGAAAGAGAAATTGATCACTGCTCCAGTTCTGACTCCGCCTGATGAAACCAAGCCGTACGAGGTCTTTTGTGATGCCTCTCTCCAAGGTCTCGGTGCTGTACTGATGCAAGAGAAGAAAGTTGTCGCTTATACCTCTCGCCAGTTGAAACCTAATGAGAAGAACTACCCCACTCATGATCTCGAGTTGGCGGCAGTTGTGCACGCTTTGTTGACTTGGAGACATCTTCTATTGGGAAGGAAAGTGGATATTTTCACTGATCACAAGAGTCTCAAGTACATCTTCACTCAGCCTAATCTCAACCTCAGGCAGACTCGATGGGTTGAAATGATTCAAGAGTACAATCCGAGTATCGAGTGTACTCCAGGCAAGGCTAATGTGATTGCTGACGCTTTGAGCAGGAAAGCATATTGCAACAGTCTGATTCTCAAGCCTTATCAACCCGAGCTTTGTGAAGCTTTCCGCAAACTTAATCTGCAGTTTGTTCCCCAACGTTTCCTCGCCAACCTTCAAGTTTCTCCTACCTTGGAAGACTAGATTCGCCAAGCCCAGCTTCTTGATGATATGGTGAAGAAGGTGAAGATTGGTATTGCAAAGAGTCAGTCCAAGTACAAGTGCTACCGACTTGATGACAAGGACACTCTCTTCTTCGAGGATCGAATTGTTGTGCCCAAAGGTGAACTTCGTAAGGTGATCATGAACGAGGCTCACAACTCTCTCCTCTCCATCCACCCTGGGAGTACGAAGATGTATCAGGACCTCAAGCAAACTTATTGGTGGACTCGAATGAAGCGCGAGATCGCTCAATTCGTGAATGAATATGATGTCTGCAGAAGAGTGAAGGCAGAACACCAAAGGCCAGCTGGTCTCCTCCAACCTCTTGCCATTCCAGAATGGAAGTTTGACCACATTGAAATGGACTTCGTGACTGGGTTTCCAAAGTCCAAGCGTGGCAATGATGCTATATTCGTCGTCATCGACAAGCTCACCAAAGTGGCTCATTTTCTGCCTATTAAAGAGTCAATCACTGCAGCTCAATTGGCGGAACTCTATACCTCTCGCATTGTCTCTCTGCACGGTATTCCTCAAGTGATATCTTCAGACCGTGGCAGCATCTTTACCTCCAAGTTTTGGGATTCTTTTCAGAAAGCCATGGGCACCAACATCCGCTTCAGCACAGCTTTCCATCCTCAAACGAGCGGTCAAGTCGAGCGTGTCAACCAGATTCTCGAAGACATGCTCAGGGCTTGTGTGATTTCTTTCGGCATGAAGTGGGAGGACTGTCTTCCTTATGCTGAATTCTCATACAACAACAGCTTTCAAGCAAGTTCGGGCAAGGCCCCCTTTGAAATTCTATATGGCAGGAAGTGCCGTACCCCTCTCAACTGGTCTGAAACCGGTGAACGTCAGCTGCTGGGCAATGACCTAATCACAGAGGCAGAAGAAATGTGCAAAGTCATTCGTGATAACCTCAAAGCAGCCCAGTCCCGCCAGAAGAGCTACTATGATAGTAAGCACCGTGATCTGGCTTTCGAGATCGGAGATCACGTTTACCTCCGCGTCTCTCCTATGAAAGGTACTCGTCGCTTTGGTATCAAAGGGAAGCATGCCCCTAGATACGTGGGACCTTTCAAAATTGTCAGCAAGAGAGGCGACCTCGCCTATCAACTTGAGCTTCCTTCAAACTTTGCAAATGTTCATGATGTGTTCCATGTCTCTCAGCTTCGCAAGTGCTTCAAGACTCCTGACCGCACCGTCAACTTTGAGGACATTGAGCTCCAAGAAGATCTCTCTTATCGTGAGCACCCAGTTGCTATTCTTGAAGAGACTGAACGCAAGACTCGCAACAAGTCAATCAAATTTCTCAAAGTTAAGTGGTCTCACCATTCCGACCGTGAAGCTACCTGGGAACGCGAGGATCACCTCCGTTCTGAGTACCCGGAGTTCTTTCAGTCCTAGATCTCGGGACGAGATCTTTTCGTAGTGGTGGAGTGTTGTAACGCCCCAGATATAATTTCCATATTTGTATCCAACTCTTGCCGTCTCCGGCGCTTAGTTATATTTATTTCTCGGGTTCGGGTCTTTGTCTCCGTGTGTTGTTTTATTTTTCATGCATCTCATACCATGTCATCACGTGCCTTGCATTTGCATACATGTTCATCTCATGCGTTCGAGCATTTTCCCCGTTGTCCGTTTTGCATTCCGGCGCTTCGTTATCCTCCGGTGGTCATTTCTAGTCTTCTTTCGTGTGTGGGGTTTAAACATTTCCGGATTGGACCAAGACTTGCCAAGCGGCCTTGGTTTACTACCGGTAGACCGCCTGTCAAGTTTCGGGTCATTTGGACTTCGTTTGATACTCCAACGGTTAACCGAGGGACCGAAAAGGCCTCGTGTGTGTTGCAGCCCAACACCCCTCCAAAATTGTCCCAAAGCCCACCAAACTCTGCTCCATGCCCTAGAGCGTTCGATCACGATCGTGTGGGCGAAAACCGCACCTCATTTGGACTCTCCTAGCTCCACTTATGCCTATATATACACCCCCCTCCGAAATCCACGGTTCTTCTCCCCCCTAACCCTAGATCCAACTCCTCCCGCCGCCGCCGGACAAAAATCGCGCGCCAGACGTGTCCGCCTGGCTCCACGGGACGAATCCGCCGC
>NC_057801.1:599112913-599117779 GCF_018294505.1 Triticum aestivum
GGTGATAGTATAGATTTTCTAGGGAAAGGAGGACCCAAAGGGAAGTCACACATTGAATCGAGCAGGGAAGTCCTAAACATAAGGAACAGTTCTCCACAGAAAAGGAAACACCAAGAGTCAAAACTGGGTACAACGTTGTCAAAATAATTAGTTTCTTTGCTTCCAAGAGGCAACGGAAACTTCCAACAGTGAAGAGTGAAAGGGCAGTCAATGAAGAGATGGTGGCGGTCTTCCAGTGCTCCAGAGTCAGAGTACCCAGGTAGATTCATTAGATACCAAGCAGTTGCGCCTTATGAGCATTTCTCTGGTATTGAGCCTATCTTATCCCATTGACCAGCAGACAAAACAAAGGCCTTTGAGTTTTGGCCCGCATTTACTTGATCAAATCCACAGGATCCGGGGAGTCCTGTTGGGTGTCCTGAAAGCTATGAAGGCAGCATTGCTCAGAAGTGTATTCCAGATTGCCCAAGTGCAGGTCCATCTGTCTTTCATGTGTATATAACATTTCCATGACATTGCTTCTATTGTTAGATCTAAGACCGCCAGCACCACGATCATCATAGTGCATGTTAGGAGAACTTTGTTTTCACGGTACTTGGGTGGGCTGGGCTGGGATTGCTTACAGATGGTGGTCACAAAGAAAGTAAGTATGAAAATACGGATGGGGCGGTGAAGAAAGGTTAAGCGTTGTCTTCACCATCAGTCAAACTTACAGGTGCTCCCTAGTAATGCAAGCTCAGGAAACATGCCCCTGGTGTCCTTGCAACAATTAAACGAAAGATTGCTCTATTATAAAGTGAACGGGAGAGTGGAACAGCTAAAGTACTTGCAAAATTTGGGGGTCTACCATGCCACAATCAAAGGCAAGACTGAAGGCAAAGGAGGGAAATCGGTTTTCCTGCCACAGACATTACTCAATGGTTTCATGCACCGAATGCCAAGGAAACAATGGCCGATCTCTACTACTGTTCTCTACCACTGTTCGCCAAGTGATAACTAAGATGTGCTAGTGAGAGGAGTGTAAATATTGACCATCCACTCTTATGGCATAGACCTAACCTTGTGTAAGTTATAACAGCATTGGTGCATGGACGTTACATAAGCCAGCAATTACATCTAACCATACACCTACAAAATGTGTGGCCTAAGTTGTGGAAGACAAAACAACTGAGACCACACCATAATTGTGTGCTCGATGCATACGAATCATCTTAAGTCATACTGAAAGTAATCACCAACTGCGGTCGGACTTACAAGGAAGACCTCTGACGCCTCCAGCTCCACCCAAAGGAGAAATGCAGCTTGAGCCTTCTCAACAGTCTTAGGCCTACCAGTGAGGCACTTGGCACATATCGCATCACACACCTCCTTGGCATACCTGCGCAAGGGCGGCCCCAAAAATCAACGGAAAGGTAACTAGAAGAACGAGAGCAAAATGGTGTAGCATCCTGTAGACACGCACCTGGATACATCAGCATCAGCGGCTCGCTGGAAAGCTAGCAGCGCATCCAGCGCCTTCTCCTGCACGGGCGCGTTCGAATCCGAAACCGCCTTCTTAAATAATGGTCCTAACCACCACAGGAGCAAAGGAAGAACACGGCCATTCAGATCTAACACGACGGAATACAGCAGGAATCTCGAAATGGGGGGCGCGCGAATCAGGCATCGCGCGGATCCGAGCGCGCAATGGGGCGGATCGGTAGGCGGCGGGAGCGGGTCTCACCAAACTCGCGGAGGCGGGCGTCCTTGGGGTCGGTGATGGAGTCGCAGAGCGCGGCGAGGTCGATGTTGGCGTCGTTCCTGACCTTCCAGTTCTTGTGCTGCAGCCGCTCGTCCCACGGCAGCTTCTTCGCCTCCTTGAGGAGCTTCTCGTCCTCGGTCGACATGGCCGGCCGCCGCCGCTGCCGCCGCCGCTAGACGAGACGCTAGAGCCTAGCGGCCTCCAATGCAATCGCCTTCCGCGGATCGATGCGGCGGCCTAGGGTTTCAAATTGTGGCGTTGGCGGTGGCGTTCGTGGGGAGTTTGGATCGGAGGAGGGGGAGAGAGGAGATGGGATGGGAATAAAAAGGTAAAAAACGATTTTCCGAGGGTGGGAAATGCGAGTGAAATAGGGAGAGGGGGTTTGGAGCCGCGTCAGGTCAGGAGCGGGGGCGTCATTTTGTTCGTCCGTTCGTTCGGGCTCGCACGGAGGGAGGCCGGTAGGTTTCGGGTCAGGGTCTCGGCCGCGTACGAGAAGGTGCGCTCGTGGGGTGGGCCACGTCCTGGGTCCCATGCGTCGGTGGGACGAGGGCTGTTCGCTGATTCGCGAGGCGACGAAGGGCGAGGGAGTGGGAGTGGGACGGTGTCGGTCCGGTCGGGAAGTTTTGAAAGATTTTGAATTTCCGTGGAAGACGGGGCGCACATTGGTGCCACGTGTACGGACAGGATCCCGTGACTGTGTCAGCTTAGCTGTAAAGCGTACACCTCTCTCTCTCCAGCACAGATCATACACGAAGGGTTTTCCAAAGTGAGCACAAACTGTAGTATAGTCTCTACTACCTAAAAATTACGTACGTCTCCCCCCTTACGTCGAACCCCGCTTCGTCCTTAGTAGACACCCCTTCCCTCGCGAGCGCTTATTTTCCTTTAAAAAACACGAAACAACGAGCGCAGCCCAGTTTTCTCCCCCATCCTGGCCCAACCTTTCCCCAGCTCCCGTGCAACGCGAGAATGCCCTAGCGGCTAGCACTACCCTCGCACCCATGCAAAAAAAAAGGCTAGCGCTACCCTCGCCCGCCGCCACCTGAGACATCGCCCACCTCCTCCCTCCTCCCCTGTCGCTGCGTGATCTGCCAAGGAGGAGGACTGGACGACCATCCTACGATCGAGCCACGGTCGCCTGAAATCTCGCTGGGATGAATCCGGTCTCGGCCTTGTCCCAGCCGCTGCCTATTCTACATACGCCGAGGTGAAGATGCCCACCTCCCCGCCCCCCTCCTCCCCATACCCCTGTGTCATCCGACGCCAACGAGGATGACCTCCTACGATCCAGCCGCGGTTGCGCGGAATCTCGTCGGGACAAAATAGCCCTGCCTTGTCCCAACCGCCGCTGGTAGAGGCTATTTTCTATAGGCCAAGGTGAGCATCCATGTCCAATGGTGCGGCTGGTTCCATGAGCACTCCATTCCCCGCCATGCAATCTTCGTTGATTCGGAAAGGCGTGAGCTGTCTGTTTAGCTAATTCAATCTAATTCTTGTTATATGGAAAACAACATGAACATGCTGCTAGTTTTCCCAATCAGAATACTTCTGTGTGGAGAGAGCTCGTGCGTTGTGTCTGAAAGCAGAGCTCGGCCATCGGCGACAGCACAGGCGGCTGATTTGCGACTGGTCGGAGGGTGAGCTTCACATACCTGTGCGCGTGCGCGTAGGTGACACGATATCTTGGCCGTGCAAGAGCAAGTTCACATGTGATAAACTATATTCGTGATTTATGTTCACAGGTGATCTTGTACAGTAATAGCGCAATCCTAATTTGTGCCATTTGTTTGTAGTGATTGCAAGGGGAGAGATGTGCTGCACTTATGTCAGTAATCAAGGCGGGCCCATATCTATTATATGCATATTTTGTTAGTACCATTGTAATTTAGCAAGTTCTTGTTCTTTTCATAAGTTGTTTGCTGAACATTTCATGCCGCCTTGAGCATCCAAAAGTACTTTTGAATGCATGTTAGTCACAAATCACGTCACACACCACATCTCTATTTTTTTGGTAGTTTAAAAATAACTATTCTAAATGTTCTTTTAATAACTATTCTAAATGTACTATAGACCGAAGTCAGAATATTGGTAAGCTCATTCTTTTTGTAAGTTATGGAGATGAAGTTGATGAGTTGTGTGAAGATGAAAGGAAGCCGTTGGAATATACTTTGATCAGCGGTGACCTTGAAGAGCGAATTGTGCCCCTACGTAGACTTTCCTGGAAAGTTGCTATTTAATGTTTTTTCGGTAAGAGAAAATATCACAGTGGACACAACTGCAGAAGCAGCGATTCAATGTTTTATTTAGTTTAACTATGAGTATTCTTTTCATGCAGATATGCTATAAACTAAATTATGTATCTTCTTCGCCCTTGAATTGGATAATTGCCGTGGTTTCATCTTTTGACTTAGATATGCGCAAGGAATTGAATAATGCTGTTTTTTTATCATAATCTGTCCATCGACAATGCATAAGAAAGTAGATATGAAGGACTATTTTATTAGTACTTTTGATGCCATTTGATTTTCACACTAAACTAGGCTTTGTTGGTTCTTGAGTGAAAAGATACTTGATGGTGGAACAAGGTGCCCCTGATTAATTAGGAAATGAGAAGGTTGCATTTCGGTGATCATATTTTTTTCTCCATATCAATGCATGTGGATTTAACTATATACAATCTATATATGTCTATTTCGTTAACTAATACATGTATTGCACATGTTTTATACTATACCAATAGGAGGGTAAAGAGCTCTTGGTTGATTTATTTTTGAAAGCATGACCTAAATATATCACCAATGCATAAATGACTATTGTTCTCCCGTTGCAACGCACGGGCAATTACCTAGTTTAGGGAAATGTTTGTGTACGATGCGCCGGTCGAAACTTCGGCCGGTCCCGCGCAAGCCACGCGATCGAGGCCCATCGCACGCCTCGTGCATCTCCTTGCTCCCGCTTTTTCTTCTTTCCTGCCTTTTTCCTCCCGATCCTCTTCTATCTCTCAGCCGCATCCACGCGCAGGGGTGGCCACGCTCCTCGCCTTCCTCCTTCAGATTCCGCCGTCGGCTAGGCCCAATCCCGCGTAGGTCCATACCTCCAACCTCAGCGCCCACACCCGCTTCTTC
>NC_057801.1:599118174-599137171 GCF_018294505.1 Triticum aestivum
TGCTGCTCATTAGTTCCTTGTGCTGGAACCGTCCACCGGAGATGCTACAACCCACAGCAGCGCGACCTCCTCCCCCACTGCTGCAACCATCTTCTCCCAAACGAACTTTGAAAGCATTTTTGTTCCTCCACCGATGTTGTAACCAACGACCAAAAAAGCTACAACCGTTTGATTCGAAAGCTTCAACCACCGGTATATAAAGCTTCAACTAGACACCATGCACTGGAAAAAAGCTACAACCGTTTGATTCGAAAGCTTTAACCATCGATATATAATGCTTCAACTGGACACCATGCACCGGAAAAAAGCTACAACCATTCATATGAAAGCTACAACCATAGTTTGAAAAGGCTTCGACGGACCCCGCACAACTGAAAAAAGCTTCAATAGTTCATGTGAAAGCTTCAAACCGTACTTGAGAAAGCTTCAAACGGCGGAATAGAGAAGTTTCATCCGACCACTACGAAATAAAAAAAATCTACAACCGTCATTTTGGAAAGCTTCAACTAGTTATATACGAAGCTTCAATCGGCTTTATAGAAAGCTTCAACCCGCGAGTACACAATGAAAAAGTTGCAATCGTCGACATGAAAAGCTTCAACCGTATTTATAATACCTAAATAGTTTATCCCCACTATCTTATTTCTCTTGACATGCAGCCTATCCACATCACTGATCAACATGCAACCATCTATCTCACTCCACCTCGGCAGTCTAGCCACATCATCAATTCCAAATGCCATGCATGTTCCTTTTTCTGAGAAAATACCCTTCATATTCCTGTGATTGCATGTCTGAGCAAGCAGTATTGATTGTATGAGGGTTGTACATTACGTGGGTTGTGTTCTCATTGTTGGTGGGAGCCCATGAGGAAATAATCAATAGACCGTGTTCATCTTTCATGGTGTGTCCCAATCTGCCCTACCTTATCGTCTGCAAATGCTCCACTAGCCCGTCGGGCACCACCACCGCGACGACCGACACATTCGGCCAGCCAATGACAATTCGTCGTCTCTATGTTGTTCCTTGGAAAGTCTCCGTCGCAACCAATGCGCTTTCCCGGTTGGTTTCCATCACGGTTGACGGTCCCTCTCTCGGCCCCGCCGCCGCCATGGCCGATGCTCCCCAGCCACATGTGCACATTAACTCGCTTATTGGTTGACCTTCCCGCTACCACTCTAAGGCATTTATAACCGGTCCCCTAAAAATAGTGGAGTATCCGGTGGAGTAAACTCTAAGTGGGGTATATTGACTCCATTAAGTTTTGGCCGGACCTAGTCGATCCCCTATATATAACAGACTATTTTTTTTTCTTTTCTAAACTTTGCAATTCTACTATAAATTGCAACTACATATTACAACACATATAGAAACTAACATAAATTTGAATGTTTAAGCAAATCAGGAATATAGTTTACAAACCAAACTCAAAGTTTACAAACCGAAATATTCAAATTTAAAGCCCACAAATGGTTCAAATGTAGCAAATAGCATGTGATAGAACAAATATGACTCATTACACGTTGCCGGTGATGCCCAACAATATCTTGTTGGAGCTGAGCATGAACCTGACAATTATTGATCTTGCAATGCTCCTCGAGGAATGCCAAGATCTTGTTCATATCATACTCTGGCTCAACCGAAGTCCCATTGGTGATGTGCCGAAAGTATTCAGGCATATCTCTCTCGTCTTCAATGATCATGTTATGCAATATGATGCAACAAGTCATGATCCGCCATAGAACCTTGGAGGTTGGTGCTCCAGTACTCGGCAGGGCCACGAGCATTTGCAAAGCGCTTCTAAAGCACACTGAAGGCTCTCTCAACATCTTTCCTACCAGCTTCTTGACATTGGGCAAAGTGAATGTTTTCGTTACCTTTTGGACGCGAAATTGTTTTGACCAAGGTGGTGTTGGGACACGTAGAAGAAAACAAAACAATTCGCGCCTATGCACACCCAAGATCAATATGAAGATGCATAACGAGTTGTGATCATGATCGTTACCGTCACTGAGTTGCAGCGGAAGAAGAACGTGTCGGTGTAGATCATACCTGGAGTCCCTCGAACCATCGATGAACGATCTGAAAGCACATTTGCTCCCTTGGTGATTTTGATAATTCATGTCATCATACATATTATTGGACTAATATTTTCATCTAGTATGTTTTAGAAAATTTCAACATTGGCATGGCAAGGACATAAGATTGTGGACACCTTCAAAATGCTAAGGACATGGATTGGCACAAGCTTCAAGAAACTACATCTTTGGTTAAGTGATCCAAGGTCACATTCAGTCCATAGGAAAGCAAATACTATTAAAAGGGGATGGGGTTTAGATCATGACTCGATTGCTCAAGTGCTTGAAGATATTGCTCCAAAAACCCTCAACCACCTTCTCCAAATCCTATCTGTCCAAACCCTAAAAGCCCATCTCGCCCCACCAAAATCTCCACATCCGGCCCCACCAAGTTGATCCTAGACAGAGACATAACCAAACCCTAACAAATTGGTTTCACCGAGATGACGATCGGTCTCACCGAGTTGCACTGACCAAGTTTCTGTAACCCTCTCATACCATTTCGGAATTACCAAGTTGGTTTGATCAAAATTCCTGAGATGAGGTCTTGCTTAGGTCATCGCACATCGGTCTCACTGAGTTTTTCCTTTTGGTCTCACCGAGACGCCTAACGTTCAAATCTTTTACATAGGTCGGCCTCACCAAGATTTCATTTTGTGTCACCGAGTTAAGTCAAAAGGTTGTAATGGTGGATTCTTGGTGAAGGCTATTTATACCCCTCCCACTTACTATATGAGAGAGCCATCAGAATGAAACTACACTTCCACTACTGTAGGATGCTGCTAACGCAACACTACAATCAGAGACCCTTCGATGAAACTATGTGTGATGCATTAATCGCAAACGATGATGTAATAAAACCATCAAAAAAGATATAAAATGTTTGCGATGGCGGAGACATCAAACACGATTCAGATTGCAGTTGTGTGTGTGATGTGTGGCATATAGTTCACTTGAATGAACTGTTTGCGATGAGCATAATAGCAGAAATGGTCGGACAGATGAAGGTGTGTGTGATATACAACATACAGTTCACCAGGATGAATTGTTTGTGAGTAGGAAGCACAATAGAAATGGTTAGCCAGATCAAGGTGTGTGCGATATACGGCATATAGTTCACTCGGATGAACTTTTTTCGATGAGCCAACACAACAGAAACGGTTCAACTTAAGAAGATGCGTGTGATACATGACAAACAGGCTAGTAATCAGAAATGTGTGTGAAGACTGATAACAACGCAGACGATTCTTGTTAACAAGTCGTGTGTGTTTTGGGCAAACGCTTGCTGGTATACAATTGTGAGCGATTGATGAAATCATCACCGGCGGGTTCCATTGTTTAGTCCATAATGTGATTTGCTCTATCCGCATTACATCTACGCTCTTTCTATAGAACATCAACATATATACTTATAAGAACATGATTGCATAACCAAATTAAGCATACAATCACATAAGTGAGTACACATAACATTTCCACACACCAAAGTAAACAAGTACATGCATACTAAACTAGGAGAAACGAGCATCTGGTCATCTACTTCTTGTTGTGACGACGCTTGCTATTGCTCTGCTTTCGGCTGGATCCCTGGCTGTTTTGGGGAAGGAGGCACTTCCTCATGTCAACGATCTGCCTGCACATCTCATAGCTAGTGTACGCCTCCTTGGTTGCGTACACGACGTGAGCTTTGTCGAGTTTCTCCATCCAGGCCAAGTGCCAGACACACTTGTCCTTCTTACAGGAATCCTTCATGTCTCTATAGTAGGGGTCGATGATGGCCTCGGTGAGGTGAACCAACGAGTCCTTCTCATGCTTCTTGCTACCTCAGATCTTGTATTGGCCCTGGATTTCGACAAGATTTTGGTAGGCTATGCCCGAATTCTTGAGCACCTTTACATCGTTGGTGATGTCCACCGTAGTGAACATGTAGTGGGGGTTGTTGACAAACCTCGCGAAACGCTCGCAAGGCCTTGTGGCCAGGCAATAGTGGTAGACGAGGACGTGATTACGCATGCACATCTAGGCGATGGTGACCTTGTGACAACACCCGGCACGAGCGCGAGTGTACTCAAGGTCAAACCCAACCACCTTGTACTTCTCCTCAGCAAGCAACAACTCCATGGATGGAGTTCTCCACCCAGATCGGGTTGTTGGTGTACACCATCGAGAGCCCCGTGAATGTTCTGTGTGTGTCCACTACGACATGCATGGTGAACTCCCGCTCGTCGTCGGCAGCCACTCGGAGCGCCATTGGAGCCGCTCGGGATACTGATGTCTACTACACAACTTATTCCTTGTAGACGTTGTTGGGCCTCCAGGTACAGAGTTTTGTAGGATAGTAGAAAATTTCCCTCAAGTGGATGACCTAAGGTTTATCAATCCATGGGAGGCGTAGGATGAAGATGATCTCTCTTAAACAACCCTGCAACCAAATAATAAAGAGTCTCTTGTGTCCCCAACACACCCAATACAATGGTAAATGGTATATGTGCACTAGTTCGACAAAGAGATGGTGATACAAGTGTAATATGGATGGTAGATATAGGTTTTATAATCTGAAAATATAAAAATAACAAGGTAGCAAGTAACGGAAGTGAGCGAAAATGGTATTGCAATGCTTCAAAACAAGGCCTAGGGTTCATACTTTACTAGTGCAAGTTCTCTCAACAATGATAACATAATTGGGTCAAATAACAATCCCTCAACATGCAACAAAGAGTCACTCCAAAGTCACTAATAGCGGAGAACAAACGAAGAGATTATTGTAGGGTACGAAACCACCTCAAAGTTATTCTTTCCGATTAATCCATTGGGTTATTCCTATAAGTGTCACAAACATAGTAAAATAACACCTTAAAACACACATCAACCAAAACCCTAATGTCACCTAGATACTCCAATATCACCTCAAGTATCCGCGGGTTTAATTATACGATATGCATCACACAATCTCAGATTCATCTATTCAAACCAACACAAAGAACTTCAAAGAGTGCCCCAAAGTTTCTGCCGGAGAGTCAAGACGAAAACGTGTGCCAACCCCTATGCATATGTTCACAAGGTCACATGACCCGCAAGTTGATCACCAAAACATACATCAAGTGGATCACGTGAATATCCCATTGTCACCACAGATAAGCACATGCAAGACATACATCAAGTGTTCTCAAATCCTTAAAGACTCAATCCGATAAGATAACTTCAAAGGGGAAACTCAATCCATTACAAGAAGGTAGAGGGGGAGAAACATCATAAGATCCAACTATGGTAGTAAAGCTCGTGATACATCAAGATCGTGCCAAATCAAGAACACGAGAGAGAGAGAGAGAGAGAGAGAGAGATCAAACACATAGCTACTGGTACATACCCTCAGCCCCGAGGGTGAACTACTCCCTCCTCATCATGGAGAGCGTGGGGATGATGAAGATGACCACTGGTGATGATTCCCCCCTCCGGCAAGGTGCCGGAACAGGGTCCCGATTGGTTTTTGGTGGCTATAGTGTCTTGCGGTGGCGGAACTCCTGATCTTGGTTCTGTTCTGGAAGTTTGGGGATATATAAGAGGTGTTGGCGCTGGGAACAAGATAGGAGGGTCTACGAGGCAGCCACGAGGTAGGGGCACCCTTCCTGGGGTGTAGGGCGTGCCCTCCACCCTCGTGGTGGCCTCGGGACTCTTCTGGTCCATCTCCGATGCTCCGTGGGCTTCTTCTAGTCCAAAAATAATCTTTGTAAATTTTTAGGTCAATTGGACTCCGTTTGATATTCCTTTTCAGCGATACTCAAAATCAAGGAAAAAATAGAAACTGGCACTGTGCTCTAGGTTAATAGGTTAGTCCCAAAAATCATATAAAATAGCATATAAATGCATATAAAACATCCAAGATGGATAATATAATAGCATGGAACAATAAAAAATTATAGATACGTTGGAGACGTATCAAGCATCCCCAAGCTTAATTCCTGCTCGTCCTCGAGTAGGTAAATGATAAAAACAGAATTTTTGATGTGGAATGCTACCTAACATATTTATCAATGTAATCTTCTCTATTGTGTCAAGAATATTCAGATCCATAGATTCAAAACAAAAGTTAATATATTGACACAAAAACAATAATACTTCAAGCATACCACTACTGCAGGATGCTGCTAACGCGACACTATGATCAAAGACCCTTCGACGAAACTGTGTGTGATGCAATAATCGCAAACGATGGTGTGAAAAAACCATAAAAAGGTGCAAAACATTTGTGATGGCAGAGACATCAAACACGTTCAGATTTTAGTCACGTGTGCGATGCTAGGCATACAGTTGATCCAACAGAGCTGTTTGCGATGAGGAAGAACAACAGAAATGGGCAGCCATATCAATGTATGTGCGATATACGGCATATAGTTCCCTCCGATGAACTGTGTGCTATTAGGGAATGCAACAGAGACAGTCAGCCAGATCAAGATGTGTGTGTGATATACGACATATGGTTCACTCGGACAAACTGTTTTCGATTAGGCAAGAGAACGGAAATGGTTCATCTTAACAAGATGTGTGTGATATGCGGCATTTGCGATTAGCCAAAAGAACACAAACGTTTCGTGTAAACCAGATGTGTGTGATACGCAGCAAACAACCCACTCGGATGAATTGTTTGCGATGAGAAATTATAACACAAACGGTTACTACAGTAAGATCGTGTGCGATTCTATTCGTACAAAAACTTTGAAAAATGCATACTAGTTGCTTGCGGTGGCTAGGAGTATCGCACACGATGCGTCTGTGAGTACTCGTGTGCGATGATTACTAAGTTACACGTAATGAACGGTCGCAAGGGTGATATGCTGATCATGGAGTCCGAGAAGACCGTCGTCGGAAGGCCGCCGACTCAGCTTTTAGCCTATATTTTATTATAATTGTATGCATAAGTAGGTCGTGAGTGTTTTGTGCCTTGCCGCATGTGGTATTTTAAACTATCTTGAATATGTAAGACAATTATTAACCGTTGCCATTGTAAATTTGTCTCAACGACGAGCAGAGCGCGCGCAGGGACGCCATGGACCCGGAAAAAAAGCAGGGACGCCACGGTGAGCAACCACGTGGTCAACCTTCTTGCACCCCCTGGGAGATGCGATGACGCATCCATAGGACACGATGGTGATATCATGACTGTGTGTGATAGTGGCCAGACACGTACACGTACATCCGAGAACAAGTGCCCATGTTTCGGGCTTCCGATGTGTGGCATACGGTTGATCCAAAAAATTGTTTTGATGAGGTAGAACAACAAAAACGGGGCTTTGTAGGCCCAGAACCATCAATAAATTTTGACTTTGTTTCTTGTCACATTGCAAATTACAACACAATAAGTAATTGTAAACTTGTCCACACCAATCAAACTAATATGTGTTCACACTTAGCACCGGGCTATAAAAACTACCGGGTTATAAAATTACTTCATAGTTCCTCTACTCATCACCCACAAAACTGGTCTTTCCTGTCAAGTCGTTCCGCCATGACCGGTAGGAGGAGTTTCGGGTGGGCATATAACCAGGCAGCAAAGACCAAGGCCGCGAAAGCACTAGAGAGGTCCCACCGCGAAGTGACAGTCGTAGCAGAGATGTTCCGACACGTCGCGGAGCCCTCGAATGAGCTCTCACGGGCACGCGAGGGCTCTCACAAGCGCACTCGCCACGTCGGCGATCGCGACAAGCTGGCGTTGCTGAAGTCCTTGGCTGGCGACGACGACAGTCTTGCTGGCCTCATTAAGCAGCAGGAGCTGGTCGATGGCTTGATGAAGTTGCTCAAGATCAGCGATGCCTTGGTTGACAAGGCGACTGGCCTCATCAAGCAACTCATGGGTCACAATGCAAAGCTCCTCAAGGCACTCGCCGAGAAGGAGGAGGAGGCTGCCGGCTGGAAGATGCTGCATGAGCAGAGCAGTGCCTTAGGGATGACGCTGACAGCGATCGTCGAGGAACTGATGGGTGACTTGAGGAAGCTCCAGATTGAGTGCGAGCAGGAGGTGGAGGAATCTGTGGCTTGTCGTGGAAAGGTCACGGCAGATGTCCTAGCAAAAGGACTTAGTCGTGGAGCCATGGCAACTAGGAAGCTTAAAGGGGTTAAAATGGGACAAAGTACACATGAATTTATACTGGTTCGGCCCCTTGAGGTGAAGGTAAAGGCCTAATCCAGTTTGAGGTGGTATTGCTTATGTCTCGATTACCAGGGAGCGAATTCGCTTGACCTAGCTTTCGATCTGATCTTACTTGTCTTGAATCGACGCCGGGTCGTCCCTTTATATAAAGAGGTCGACACCCAGCGGCTCACAGAGTCCGAGCCGGCTCATAAACAGTGCCTGGCTCAGTTACTATCAATTCTTGCCTTACAATACAAGTTATACAAACACGACGGTTTATCTCTACGGGCCTTAAGCCGCCCTTGGTCCTTGGGCCCTTAACTGAACCGCCATCTTCAAGTCTCATCGTGGGCTTCATATGATGAATCACCATAGGTATAACCCGGCCCCTCCTGGGCGGTTTATACTAATAGTTATATCCCCAACATTAGGCCCCGGATTGATTTGAACTGGTTCATGTCAATCCTCAACACTTAGAAAAAATCTTCTGCTCTTCATTTGCGCGAGAATTTATAACCCGCCATGACATCATCTTCTGGGTTGATGATAACCCGCCATGACGTCACCTGACATTAAATCACACTTTGTCCAACATACCTTAACGGATCTTTATCTTTAATAACTGCTCCAAAAATCGAGGCATCTGGGCAGCTGGATAATCACATTTTTGGTCTCCTCATTTTCCGCGCCCACTTATGAGTCTTTCCTTATAAATAGCCCGACCGGTCTTCTTCTCATTCTCCCCCTTTCCTGCATCTTCTTCCTCTCGCGTCCCTCTACCGCTTGAGCTCCACCGCCGCTGCAGAGCACTCCATCGTCCTCGTTGTTGGCCGCTGCATCACCCTGAACGAACCAGAGAACAGCGGCGCCCCTCCGCCGTGGATCTGCACCTGGAAGTACTCACCTTGTACCCCACATCCGCATTAGGATTTCTGTACTTCTCTGTGTTCTTCATAGTTCATCGCAGTTCATCCTTAGTGCCTGCACCGCGACCCTTTTAGATCTAGAAATAGCGTAGAACTTGTGCGGCAGTAGTTTTGCCTCCACTTTCCATACCAACGGATCCTTTTTCCTTGAAGAAAGATCCCTTAGAACTCATGAACTTATCTGTATTGGTTTTTTAGGTCTTGATTTATTTTATTTTTCTGAACTGCCGCTGATCCAAAATAATGATTGCAATATGTGAAACCTGTTTATGTAGCACTTAGCCAAAAACTGCACTTTGATAGATCCACCTAGCCATGGCGGCTCATACCATCGGCTTTTAATGGTAATGCTCAATAGATAACATTAAACTGCTCATGGCGGCTTTAAATAACCTGACTGCTCATGGCGGCTTAAATAACCTGACGTAATTAGTCATATATCATTAGGCCCCTTTATAAGCCGTCAGTCTGAATATGTGCTTGTAATACTTTTTCCTCCGGCTTAAGATTGAACCGGCAAATTTTGCTCTTTTTTAGGCTTCCTTCTTCACGATGCCGCCCCAAACAACCACTTCTTGCAATTGGGTCAAATCCATCGTCACGGAGAGTACACTTGATGACTTTGTGAAAACTGGATATCTGCCCCAAAAGGATGTCATGTCTTATCGTCCTTCTAAATCGACAGAAGAGAAGCCTGAACCCAAAGATGGGGAGGTCATCGTTTTCACTGATCACATGAACCGGGGATTCTCACTGCCTGACTCATTCTTTAGAGACGTTCTGCGCTTTTTCGACCTCCATCCTCGAGACATCGGACCCAATTCCGTGTCTAATATTTGCAACTTTCAAGTGTTCTGTGAGGTGTACCTTGGAGAAGTGCCCATCCTACTTCTTTTCAGAGAATTGTTTTACTTGAACCGCCAAAATGAATACTCCAACGGACCTAGTTTAGAACTTGGCGGGGTCTCAATCCAACAATGCAGAGACGCCATTTTTCCTTATGCGCAACCGCCGAGTCACCCCAAGGATTGGAACCAGACATGGTTCTACTGTCAAGATACTTCTCCAGCTGATGAGAACCCTCTGCCCGGCTTCCGCGCTCTGCGTCTTGAATCCAATCACCCGCTCCCTGACAAGTTGTCAGCTGCTGAATGCCAAAATCTCGCCCCTACCCTTGCAAAGGTCAAAGATCTATTGGGGAACAACTTAAATGGCATTGATTTAGTCCGGTGCTGGGTCGCATGGTGGATCATCTCGTTGAGTCGCCACTCCGGGTTAATGTGCACTTACACAGGTGACAAAAAGGATCCTCTACGCCACAACCCTGATGATTTACCTAATGATGTTGTCAATGATATGACGGAGTCGCTTTTGAATGAAAGCCTAGCAGACTGTGGCAAGGTGGGCCTAAGCCCTTTCTGCAAAGCTAACTCGGCTCCAGGGGTAAGCCGCCAAACTTAGTTATTTTACCTTTATCTTTGATTTTTTGTCTTAACTCAAACCTTTGCTGATTTTCCCAGGCTAATGATGAGTTTTGGAAGAAAGAATATGACCATGAGGCTGGAAAGAGAGCCAGGAAAGCCAAGAAAGCCGCCAGGAAAGCCGCCGTCAAGAAAAGAGGAAAGAAGCCCAGCGCTTCTGAATTGCTTCAACTGGAGGACTCCTCTGAGTTGGAGGTAGCCCTTGACTCTCTTGGCTCCTTTTTCAACCATCTTATTGACACTGACTATCATTAGGATGACACGGGAACGAGTGAGGGAGTGGAAGAAGAGGTAACTATTATTTCCTCCGACTCCGAGCCTTTGCCAAGACAAAAAATCCAAAGAGTAACCCAGAAAGTAAGATTTTCACACCCCTTAGCTCATCTGGATCCTCACTTTATTTTGAAGCAACAACTGCTCGAGAGCCAGAGGCAAACTCGGACAAGTAAGGATGCAGAACTTTCTTCCGGCTTGCCAAACACACCAAGGAAACGTCGAAATGGGGTCACCCCCGACTTAAACTCTTTTTATCCTTTGGCGGGTCTTACTCGTCAACCACTCAATTCTTCCGACTCAAATTATCAAGATACATCTCATTCCTCTTCCGGCGATTCAATTTAGTCCAACCTGCCGGCTTTCAAGACCACTCCTGGGTAATGACAGTTTACTTATCCTTTAATCATTATAATTCTTTATACTTATACTGACCTTTTTTATTTCGTGCAGTGGAAAAGCAAAGCCCAACAAGAGGGTGAAGAAAAACAAGCCGGTCGAAGAGCCGACCGTCAATGAGCCGGAGCTCCAGACCGCAGCGCCTGAGTTCTTTGTTCCTGAACTGCCGCTTGAGCCAATTCATGACATACCAACAATGACTGTTGACCCGCCTGTCGATCAAGCCGTCGACGACTCTTTAAACCTTGAAGCTTCAAGCCCGGTAAGACAGCCAACCCATAAGATGTTGATGTAGAAATCACCAAGACCGACTATACTGAGCCGAGGAGACCTACTGTGCTAGCCAAGTGTTCTGCCAAGGAGGAGCACATTGAACGTCGTAACAAATTTGATGTTGCTGACTATACTCAATTAAGCTTTGGCGAAGTTTTTTCTGGTTATCTTAGCCAAGTGCACAACAGTCGCGATCTTAAGGTTGACATGGTGAAACAAATGCACCCGAATTTTGAGGTATGAATTCTTTCCTTTATTGAATTACCCTTACTATGCCAGCCCCCAAGTCTACTGCTTATGATGAATATGTTGTAGACTTACAACGAACTTATGAGCATCAGTAATATCCTTTGGTAGAATCCTTTTAAAAATCCAACTTAATTCGTAGTCCCCAAGGGCCGGTTTAATCATCATGAATGAGCCGGTCCTTCATATGCTTGTGTAGAAAACAATACTTGTGTAGTTTTTAATAGCAATATGCATTAGTCCCCAAGAGCCAAGTACTCTTGCTTGCAGAGTGCTTGGGACTTACTCTCATAAACCGCCACTTAGACAAAACTTTCGGTAGACATTAGCCCCCAAGTGCCAAGTGTTCTTGCGTGCAAAAAGTCTTGGGACTTGATATGTTAAACTAACTCTTGAATTATGATATTGATCCGACTTATGAACAGACCACCACTGCTCAACTCCAAACTGAGCTGTCTGAGCTAAAGACCCATCTGGAGCTGCAGGAGCTTGAGACCCAGAGGGCAAACTCAAAATTTGAGTTCAGCGTATCTGAACAAGAAATACTGAAGGCCGACGTTGAAGTTGAGAAAAATGCCTAGGCTGTAGAAAAGACTGCCTTGACCCATTGAGCTGAAAAAGCAGAGTCGACTCTTGAAGAAGTGACCATTGAATTATCTGGCTTAAAACGCCATGTGTCTCAGATGGTCTCGGCTATCTTTGGCAAGCCGCCTTATGAGTGTGAAGTGTTGAATATCCCTCTTGATCATATGAACTGTCTTTAACTCACCTGTTATTATTATGCAGGCCCTAGGAGCACCAACCTCAACCAAGGCATGCTTGTGAAGCTAAAGGCAGTTTATACATTGGTAGAGCAGCTCTACACTAGTGCCCAACGTGCATTGGCCACAGTTGCTCTATCCAATGAAGCCCCCACGCTCTTGGTTGACGTGCTAAGGAAGCTTCCTGTGCTGCCCCAACGACTTAATGAAATAAAACAATCATCTGCGAGAGCCGGAGCCATATCCGCCTTAAGTCGGACCAAAGCATGGCTGCCAGAACTAGACCCGGCCGACATCTCAACTGGATATCCAAGCCTCAAGGAGGATGGCACTCCGTTTGAACAGACGGACTTTGCTGCTTGCGTGAAGGAGATACGTCCTGTGGCCAGCCTGATTGCCAATGAGAAGGACCTCACCAAGTACCATCCGGCTTACGACGTGGGAAATCGGAGGATATCAACGCCGACTTATAAAGTGACAAGCCTGATCCCCCCAATCCGTAAGCACACCTTTGCCCCTGAAGTTGACCCATCCAGGCTAATTGATGATGAAGCTGAGTTTGAAGCTTTGAATGGCATTGACTGGTCGTCATCAACCTTCCAGGACGGGGAACAGGACAAAGAAGCGGAGAGGGTTGATCCAGAAGCCTCATGCCAGCAGAGGCAGGAAGATTAATCCGCTGGGTGGTTCATATCTGTGATGTTGAAAGAACAATTGATCATTTAGACTCGGGGAGTCATGTAATAGGGTAGAAATGACTTTGCTCTATTGTGCCATCGTGCACATTTTGGTGCTCAACACTATTAAGCCGCCCTCTTATATTTACCCTTGTTATACTTATGATCTATTTTCCTTGTGCATAAGAAAGTCCTTGACTATCCTGCACACAGAAATAGATCACAAGAACCCTTGGCGGTTTACCGTAGGGCGGGTCATAGTATCTCACATATAACCACTGATGTGTAAAAAGGAGTCGTAGATAAGCCTGTTATGAATCATAACTTTGAAACATAACTATAATAATAATATCATACCTGTGATATTGAACTTGCACTGCTGGTTTATGTGACCTGTGCAGTAAGGGGTGATAACCCAATCTTTAGAAGCCAAGACCTCCAAATGTTTGATGATAGTCATATGTTGGCGACTTATTGTCCAAAGTCAAGCCGGGTTAAATAGAAACCACATATATATGCCATAGATATGAACAAAAAGGTCTCAAGACAAACCCAAAAGACTGTTTTCAAAAATCTAAGTCAAACAGAGAGAAAAAGCGAGGCTTCTAATTCGAATACGATCAGTAAGCCGGACCAAAAGGGGTTAAGCTATGATTTGAATACGATCAGGAAGCCCCCTAGTGGGTTTGGCATTGTGCCGATCAAGAGGGTACTGACAACTATGTTCTCTTTGGTCCGAATACGACCTATGTTTGAACAGGAAGCCCCCAAATGACCTTGAGACTTTTTTTAATGACTCTGATTCGAATACAATCAGAGTCGGATCAAAAGAGGTTAAGCTATGTTTCGAATACGACCCAGCCCCCAAATGATCAAGTTGTTTGAACAGCTATGATTCGGATACGATCAAGAAGTTGTGCCAAAGGAATTAAGCTAGATTTGAATACGATCAGCCCCCAGTGGTCTAAATTTTTAACGACTCTGATTTGAATACGATCAGGATCGGACCAAAAGGGGTTAAGCTATGATTTGAATACGATCCAGCCCCCAGATGATCAAGAGGTTTGAACAACTATGATTCGAATATGATCAGGAAGCTGTGCCAAAGGGGTTAAGCTAGATTCGAATACGATCAGCCCCCAATTGGTCTTTGGAATTATGATGATGAAGACACATGATCGTTGAGGATGAAAAGGAAAGAGGTCATGTTTTATTATTTATCATAATATATACATCATCAAAAATATGTACATCATAAGAGTCGGTGGCTCAAGTGTAGTAAGGCCGAAGATGAGCGATATTCCACGGCTGGCGGGTCTCCTCCTCCGACTTACGTGAGTCTTTGTGCTCTCGAACATCGATAAGGTAGTATGACCCGTTATTCAAGTTCTTGCTGACCACAAAGGGCCCTTCCCAAGGTGGGGATAACTTATGTGCATCAGTTTGATCCTGGATGAGCCGGAGCACCAAATCTCCTTCTTGAAAGGTTCTAGACTTAACCCGGCGGCTGTGATAACGACGCAAGTCCTATTGGTAAATCACTAAGCGGGCTGCTGCCAGGTCACACTTCTCATCTAACAGGTCAAGTGCATCCTGACGCGCTTGTTCATTATCCGCTTCAACGTAAGCCACCACGCGGGGCGAGTCATGACGGATGTCACTAGGAAGAACCGCCTCTGCTCCATAAACCATGAAGAAAGGGGTGTAACCCGTAGATATGTTTGGGGTAGTATTGATACTCCATAGTACTGATGGTAACTCCTCCACTCAACAACCTGGCATCCGTTGCAAGGGAACCAAAAGCCGGGGCTTGATGCCTTTCAAAATTTCCTGATTGGCTCTTTCGGCTTGACCATTGGATTAGGGGTGAGCTACTGAGGAAACGTCAAGCCGAATATGCTCACGTTGACAAAATTCCTCCATGGCACCCTTGGACAGATTAGTGCCATTGTCAGTTATAATGCTGTGTGGAAAGCCGAAACGAAAAATAACCTTTTTCAGGAATTGAACCACCGTGGCTGCGTCACACTTACTAACTGGCTCTGCCTCGACCCACTTTGTGAATTTATCAACCGCCACCAAAAGGTGGGTCTTTTTATCTTTGGACCTTTTGAAAGTGTCAGTGTTTTGGGAACGGGGGTCCCTAGACCTGCCTGCCTGCGGCCTGCGGCGTGGCTCAAGCAGTGGCCCAGTTCGGCCCGTCTACATCAACCCAAGCTCAAGACCCTCGCGAGGGGCCAAGCCTCGCGGGACGGACGACGCAAGGCTTCCTCAGGGGCGTCCTCACCAGGCAGGCTTGCGAGGAGGCAGAGAGATCAAGGCAAGGAGTACCTCGCGAGGTGCTCGTGACGCAAGCCATGACGATCGAGACCAGGCGGGCGCCGGGCGGGCGCCAGCCGGTGCAGTGTCCTCGTTTCCTCTTTGGTGCAAAGGGGGCGAGCGCAGGCACGGAGTACCGAGGCATCAAGCAAAGGTTGCCATATTGGTGCAACAAGACCAAGACCAGCAGAGCGGCAGGACAGAGGTCACCATGGAGCCCAAGACGGCGTCATCGCCAGTGCCTTTGGTAGCCGAAGACCAACTTTAGTCAGGATAGCTTGTACTAGCTGTTCCCCTTCAAAATGGCCGTTGTTGGCTCCCTTCCCGCTCAATATTTGGGAAGAGGACCAGGGCCCCTATAAATAGGGACAACCACCATAGTAGGAGAGGGGACGGACCAAAGGAGATCTCACCCGTCGAGATCTCACCTAGAACCAAGAGAGACTGAGCTATTCCTCTCCAAGCACACCACCACAAGAACACTCCTCGCGAGGGCGTTCTTCTTCTGTACTGTTCATCATCAGCCATAGAGGCAATCCACCACACCACACACTAGAGTAGGGTATTACACCACAACGGTGGCCCAAACTAGTATAAACCTTGCGTCCCTTGTGTTGTTCATCATGTAGCTTAGATTCATGGCGAGGCTTTGGAACGTAGATTGGTAGGGAGAAGATCTTCGCGCGCACCCCAGAGTTCAAACCTTAAGGGTTTTGCCAGAACCCGATATTTGACATTTGGCGCGCCAAGTAGGGGTGCACCGGAATCTTCCTTCTGCGGTTCTGCGTTCCGTTGCTTTGTCGCATCCATGGCGGACGCTCGCCGAGCTCACGCCGAGCGTCGGGCTGCTCTCACCGCCCAGACGGCTCCCGTCGGTGGGCCTCCTCATCGGTCTCCCTTGCCTACCGCCAACGCCGCCACCGACCCGGCGGGGAACGAGCAGCAAGCGTCGTTGCTGCATCCCTCGATGCGGCGGGACGGCCGCACCGCCATTCCGTCGCTAACTCCAGCTGGTTCGTCATCTCATGCTCGTCGCGCTCCCATGGACGCGCATGCCGCGTTGCTCCTGGCACGTGAGCTCCTGCACTACCGACCCATCGACGACCTCTACGAGGAGTGGCTCGCTCGCATCACCGAGCTCGTCAGCGCCGTAGGGGGCTCTCCTGCGTCGCCCCTCTCGCTGCCGCGCCCTCCGTCCTGCATGGTGATGCGGCTCAGGGGGTGCCTCTGCCACCTCCTCCCCAAGAAGGTGCCCTGGCTCCAAGGCACGTGGCCCCTGGACGGGACCCTTCGTGTCCAGCGCACGCGCTGCAAGAAAGGAGCTGCCAAGAAATCCCTCAGCCCCAAGAAGGCGCTCGTGTGCTCCCTACTCTAGCACGTCAAGACCGCATCCCTGCGCCAGCGCGTTAAGACCCCACGCTGCCCCTGGTGGCGGTGCACGGGAATATCCAAGAGCAAGCCCCGTGTCTGCAAAGGGCTCCGGTGGCCACCGCAGGCTGCCGCGCCTTCGCCACCGAGCTATGCAGTGTCACCTGGCCAGGCAAGTTCAAGCCAGATCTGCCTCCTCGCTACGATGGCACTGCCGACCCCGCGGAGTTCCTGCAGCTCTACGAGCTGGGCATCGAGGCGGCCAACAGAGACAAAAAGGTCATGGCAAACTGGTTTCCCATGGCGCTCAAGGATGGTGCCCGCACCTGGCTCCTGAACCTGCCTCCCGGCTCAATCTCCTCTTGGGACGAGATGTGCAGCCGCTTCATCGCCAACTTCCAGGGCACTCGCGACCGCCCTCCAGTCGTGGGTGACCTGCACCGCATCAAGCAGCAGCCATGAGAGACCTTGCAGAAGTACATCCAACGCTTTAACAACGCTCGCCTCAAGATTCCCAAGGTGACCGAGGAGGCCATCATCTCAGCGTTCTCTGACGGTGTCCGCGACGTCAAGATGAAGGAGGAGCTCGCCATCCACGAGGACCTATGCACATCCCTGGAGCTGTTCAACCTGGCGACCAAGTGCGCAAGAGCTGAGGAGGGGCGCCTCTCCCTCCTCGAGCTTCCAGCCACTGACCTAGAAGAGAAGAAAGACAAGGCCAAGGACGTGAAGCGCAAAGGAGCTGTTGTGCTCGCAGCAGAACTAGACACGAAGCGTAGTAGGGACCAACCGGAGTCGTCCAAGGGCAACCGATTATGTGCCTACCACAACCTTTACACCCACAACACCAACGAATGCCATGAGCTCAGAGCCGTTCGAGAAGGATGCATCGGTCAATGCCCCGAGCGCAATGACCGGGGCTACGGCCGAGGAGGAGGAAGAGGTGGAGGATGATGGGATGACCGAGGCCCTTGCCAGGAGTGGTGTTACCGACCTCGCGAGGATCGCTGGCAGGATGTCACGCCCAAGATGCGACCCTATCCTAAAGGAACTTGAAGGTCCCACCAAGGATAGAAGCGCATCTTGAAGACGCTTTTGCAAGGTGGATATCATTACATCAACATTACATAATAGATGGGGATACATACAAAAGGCATACAATGCCACACGAATACAACATCCTCTTACATAAGAGCACCATCCGACTACGGATGAAACACAAACAGAAACTCAAACTTTATCCACCCTGCTAGCCTAGGCTGCTGACCTGGAACCTATCCCCTGATCAAAGAAGAAGCAGAAGAAGAACTCCGCAACAAGCAATCATCGCTCTCACGTCATGAACATCGCATAACCTGTACCTGCAACTGTTGTTGTAGTAAACTGTGAGCCACGAGGACTCAGCAATCCCATTACCATGGGTATCAAGACTAGCAAAGCTTAAAGGGTAAGTAAGGGGTAAAGTGGTGAGGTTGCAACAGCGACTAAGCATATATGGTGGCTAACATACGCAAAAGAGAGCGAGAAGAGAGCAAACAGAATGGTCGTGAAGCTAGCAATGATCAAGAAGTGATCCTGAACTCCTACTTACGTCAAACATAACCCAAAACCGTGTTCACTTCCCAGACTCCGCCGAAAAGAGACCATCACGGCTACACACGCGGTTGATGCATTTTAAATCGGATCTGGTGTCAAGTTATCTACAACCGGACATTAACAAATTCCCATCTGCCACATAACCGCGGCCATGGCTTTCGAAAGTCTAAAACCTGCAGGGGTGTCCCAACTTAGCCCATGATAAGCTCTCGCGATCAACGAAGGATATTCCTTCTCCCAGGAAGACCCGATTAGACTCGGAATCCCGGTTTACAAGACATTTCGACAATGGTAAAACAAGACCAGCAAAGCCGCCCGATGCGCCGACAATCCCGATAGGAGCTGCACATATCTCGTTCTCAGGGTAACACTGGATGAGCAATCCATACAACTAAAACCAGACGTCAAGTTTCCCTGAGGGGGCACTACAAAGGGCTCTGGTTCGGACCAACACTTAGACAAGCACTGGCCCG